>NC_134908.1:1904744-1917244 GCF_041734735.1 Babylonia areolata
GGGGGAGAGGAAAGAGAGAAAAAGAAAGAGGGAGAGAGAGAGAGGGAGAGAGGGAGAGAAAGGGAAAGAGAGGGGAGAGAGAGAGAGAGAGGAAAGAGAGAGAGAGGAGGGAGAGAGAGGGAGAGAGAGAGAGATGGAGACAGACACAGAAAAAGAACTGTACACACACACACACACACACACACACAACGCCCCCACCTCCCTCCATCACACTCCACCCTCCCTCTCACACACACACCTTTTCCACTACATTATTAAATCGCTGGTCGAAGAAAAAGAAGTAGAAAAAAAAAACCCACACAAATAACAAAACAAAACAAAAAAAACAACCAACCAACAACAGAAGAAGAAGAACAAGATGATGATGATGATGATGAAGAAGCAGAAGAGGAGACAGAGCCCGTAAATTAGAAAATCTTGTATTACAAGTCGTTATATATTTGGGAGGGGGGGGGGGTGAGGGGTGGGAGGAGGGGGAAGGGGGGGTGTAGGGGTGGGGGGTGGGGGAGGGAGGGAGAGATCTCTGGCTCTGTTCCCCAACTAATGACCGGCCATTTCTCCGAGTCGCCGGGCGAAGGGGATCAGGTGTCAACAGGGAACCCTCTCTCTCGCGGCGCGTGCTTGCAGTCTATTTGTCAGGCCGAGAGTTTTGAACTTTAAAGCCTCGGTTAAAATGAAATATTGCCGATAGGAAACTGTTGGTCGCTTCTTCTTCCACCACCTCCTCCCTCCCTCCCTCCCTCCCCCCCCCTCCCCAACAACCTTCACCCCCTAACCCCCTTCCTTCCCAACCTCCTCCTCCCACCACCCCTCCCCTACCCCCATTTTTTCCTACTCTCCCTCCTCCTCCTCCTTGTCATCCTTCTTTACTTCTGTCCATCTCAAATCTTTTTTTTCTTCTTTGCACCTTGTTTTTTTTTCTTCCTTTCACGAAACCGCCTTCTCTGTATCCATTTCTCCCTATCTCTTCTCTCTCTCTCTCCCTCTCTTTCTCTTAGTTACTGTCTCTCTCTCTCTCTGTCTCTCTCCCTCCCTCTCTTTCTCTCAGTTACTCTCTGTCTATTCTCTCTCTCTCCCTCTCTTTCTCTCAGTCTCTCTCTCCCTGTCTCTGTCTCTGATCCCTTCCTCATATTCTCTCTCTCCCCCCCCCTCCCTCTCTCTCTCCTTTTTTCATCCATCTGTTCGCGATTTTCGAGATAAAAGAAGATATATAATATCTTGACAGTTATACGGTTTGTGTTTCGGGTGATGTATTATCATATACATAGTTTTCGTTCTTTTTTTTCTTTCTTTTTTTCTTTTTTTTTTCCTTGTGTGTTAGTTCGATCCTATCTTTCTCTTCTGTGTGACTGGTGTTCATCTCTACAGTGTTTAATTCTCTGGCTCTCTCTCTGTGAGATGTAGGTAGCAGGGTGTGTGTGTGTGGGGGGGGGGGGGGGAGGGGTGTGGGCTTGAGGGTGGACACAAGTTAGTGCGCGCGCGCGCGCGCGTGTGGGTGTTGTGCGTATATACGTGTCTGTGTCTAAACTGACCAATGAACTAATATTTCCACCAACATTCAACCCGACGGTTTGTTATGAAGCTCTCATCAGAGGGACGCAGAAACAAGAAGAAGAAGTAGAGAGTGGATACTGGCGGAAGAGATGTTGGTTTGGCCGAGTTAGACATTGCCAGGGACACTGCTGTACTTACTACACAATGGTCAACAGACACAGAAAGAGAGAGAGAGATGGAAAACAAGAAAGGTACTGTAGTCTGTCAATACTGTTGTGCACTGTCTGTCTTGGAGTTATAATGTCCTGAGTGATGTAAGAGGAACGTGTTGTTTTGTGGTGCAATCAGTGTAGCATACTGCTTTCTCTGTGTGGTGAATGATCGAATATTGAAGAAAAAAAAACAGAAAAAAAGGCAACCACAAAAAGAATAACAAACTACAGCGCGTGGGAGAGAAAAAAAAATTACTTTCACGGTCAACATTTTCATTCAGTATTTTCCTTATTTCTCGTCGGATGTTTTTGTTTAAAAAATCTCTCTCTCTCTCTCTCTCTCTCTCTCCACACACACACACACACACACACACACACACACACACAAAGAACCCACAGCAACAAAAGGGTTGTTCCTGGCAAAATTCTGTAGAAAAATCCACTTCGATAGGAAAAACAAATAAAACTGCACGCAGGAAAAAAAAAAAAAAAACACACAAAAAATGGGTGCCGCTGTAGTATAGCGACGTTCTCTCCCTGGGGAGAGCAGCCCGAATTTCACACAGAGAAATCTGTTGATAAAATGAAAATACAAATATATATATATATATATATATATATATATATATATATATATATATATATATATGCTGAAGAAATGTTCGTTTCTAAAGTGAATATCTTCTCTTTTTTTCTTTTCTTTTTGCGGAAGAGGGGTGGGGGGTGGGGGTTGGGGGGGGGTGGGGGGGGTGAGGGGCAGATTCCGACATTATGACTAGTAAACTGACGTCGCTGGATTTTTAAGCGTTGCTTAAAAACGTCCTCTGTACGAAGCACAAAACGAAATTTCTTACCTATCATCTGAAATCGCCATGGTATAGTGTATTCAACATAACCAAGACAAGTCAAGACATGTTTATCTCAGGAAAACCCTTGGGGGGAGAAGGGGGGGCGGGTGGAGGCGGAGGAGGGAGGTGCATAAAAATATGACATATTTCAAATAAAATAAAATATGAAACATTAATTTTGGCACTGTGCTCGCATTCCTTTACAAAGACTACGGGCTTCAAAATGGTCGGGCGAGATATTCTGAGGAAAAGAACCTCCGCGTTTATTACGCAACATATAAAAGATCAATCTAATTCTTTATTACACACATGCTGGAAGCGAATGGGGATTTAGCCTACATGCAAATAAGACGCATTCACAGAAGAAGACTTTATAAAAACTTCGAGTCAGAGGTGCGCTTTGTCGAGGTAAACAGGAAAACATTCATTGCACATTTTAAGGAAAACGGTTGAAACGGGTCAACAAACATTTGTTGGGTTTTTTACTGGTGAATAATGAACGGAATTTTAAAGCATTGTTCAATATAATAATTAGCAAGCATCGAGGTGTCATAAGTGTTAACCCTTTTGTTGTCGTTAATGTTGTTCGTCCCTTTCTGTCTTTTTTTCTTTAAAAAAAAAAACGCCCTTGCAAACTATTACCATGCTCAAACTAAAACTACCACCTGTGTCATGATTGATATTTTCGCTGTATTGATATATTACATAAAAATGTTATTGTGATGATGTATAAAAAACAACAACACAACAACAACAATATAACCTTCTATGCAAGGGGGAAAAAAAATCAGCAAGTATCTTTCTCTTGCTTCTCTAAAGGTCTACTGCCGTTCTTCAGTGCCGTGAATCAAAACGGCTATGTGTCGCATCGACTGTGGAGATTCAAAGATTTGTTCATGTTTCAGTTTCAGTTTCAGTAGCTCAAGGAGGCGTCACTGCGTTCGGACAAATCCATATACACTACACCACATCTGCCAAGCAGATGCCTGACCAGCAGCGTAACCCAACGCGCTTAGTCAGGCCTTGAGAAAAAAACAACAAAAAAACAAAAAACCAAAAAAACAACCTTCATTGTGTACATGAAAAATAGAAAAACAAAAAACGTATTGGCAAATTGTTCAAAAGCGAGTAAAAAAAATAAATAAATAAAATAAAATAAAATAAAATTCAATATTACCCACCCCTCCCCCCAAAATTAATCGTTACAAAATAATAATAATAATAATAAAAAAAAAAAAAAAAAAAAAAAAGATTCAATATTCAATATTCATGTTTTAGCCAAGAAACTATTTCTCACCCGACTTGATGCTTTCCTTCAACTTCTTGAAGAACGAAGCTAATAAAATTATCATTCCGTTTTATCTGTATATCTATCTGTCTATCTTAGTATCTGTCTGTATCTTCTTTTAAAATACATACTTGTTATTATTCCATTTGACCTCGTTATAACGGTAGTTTTCAACATACAGTTTTAGTTGGTGTTGGTATTCATTGTTGGAAGTGTTGTTGTTGTTGTGGTTTAAAAAAAAAAAAAAAAATAAAGAATTATAAAGTATATGTGAGTAACAGTAACGATTAATTTTGGGGGGAGGGGGCGGGTAATACTGAATATATTTTTTTTTCTGTTTTGTAACGATTAATTTTTGGGGGAGGGGGTGGGTAATATTGAATCTTTTTTTTTTCTTCTTCTTTTTTGTAACGATTAATTTTTGGGGGAGGGGGTGGGTAATATTGAATCTTTTTTTTTCTTTTTTTTTTTTCTTCCTCTCGCTTTTGAACAATTTGCCAATACGATTTTTTTTTCTATTTTTCATGTACACACTGAAGGTTGTTGGGTTTTTTTTGGTTGTTTTTTTATTTCTAAGCTCCGAGGCAAAAAGATTGCAGTTGGGTTCAGCAGCAAACAGTGTAAGTGAAGTGTCTAACTGTGCAATACTTGAATGCTACTGAGCTGTGTCCAATAGCTTCGCCTTGTATTGTACATGGCCACAGTGATCATGTTGGGTGTGTCTGGTGATACTGGTCCGTGTTGTATCGTAATGTCACCATGGTAACCCGGCCCATCATAACTCTTTTATGTACAGCTGTCTCCTACGTTTCTTCACATACCTTCAGCGGCCGATGTGTGTGTGTGTGTGTGTGTGTGTGTGTGTGTGCATTTTATGTTGAGTGGGTGTGGGTTAGTGGGTTGGGATTGCAGTGGGAGGGTTTGTGGTGGGTGCAGGTATATTGCGATTTTTTTTGGGTTTTTTTTTACTCACTTGTGTAAACAAAGTGAGTCTGTTTTAACCCGATGTTCGGTTGTCTGTGTGTGTGTGTGTGTGTGTGTGTGTGTGTGTGTGTGTGCGTGTGTGTGTCCGTGGTAAACTTTAACATTACCATTTTCTCTGCAAATACTTTGTCGGTTGACACCAAATTTGGCATAAAAATAGGAAAAATTCAGTTCTTTCCATTCATCTTGTTTAAAATAATATTGCACCTCTGGGACGGGCAAAAAATAAAATATAAAAAAAAATAGAAAAAGAAGCCAAATTATATGCAAACTGAATTTACTGTTATATTTATATTTTTTTTATTCTCTAAATTTGGCACTTTGATCTGATATTCTGACACAACAAGAGCAGTCATTTTTATCATTTTTGTTGTTGTTGTTGTTCAAACAGGAACTTCTTTTGCTAAGCATGGAAGTTATATTCATTTTGCATGTCTTTACTGCAGATAGTAAAAAAGGGAAATTAATCTGTAATTAATGCTAGGGGGCTTAATTTGCTTTAAACTGATCTTTCTCATCTTAAATATTACATTCTGAAAATATACTCAATACATAAAAAGCTTGTGTGTTTTACTCTCAGTGTACAGGGCTTTCACTATGTTCATTCGCCCAAGTGGTCTTTTTCGAAAAAAAACTAAAATCAATACGAGTGGACTTTATAGAGCTATTGGCTGAGCCCTGAAGGTCATGGGCAAAAATCAAGCATACACATATTTATACATATTCAAAGCGCGTGCTCATATTCTTCGCGAACGCGAACGACGCCATTTTGTTTCAAGTTGTTGACCTGCCCGTTCAATCCTATATTCAATCGACAATACACGATAACATGTGATGGAAAGTTGGAGAAGGAGACCGTTAAATATTTATTCAGAGATAGATTTGTGAACGCCTCATCACTTACTGGATTATGCCCCAAACTGCCATAAAAATATCCACAGAATCAGTCGGAATTCACAGTTAAAAGTAATAAACCATGAGAGTTAATACCCTTGAATTGATGAAACGTAAAAATTTCCAGTCTTGACTTTTCTTAAAATGAAGTCCTTTTCACTTCATACTACGTTTAGAAGTACTTGTACTTGGCTCTACATGTTAGTTTAACAAAATACTCAATTTTTATATCAACTTTAAAACTATAAAACTAGAATGAACATAAAAGAGAAATTGAATCGACCATGTCAACCGGGTGTAACTAAACTTGTACATCTATCTAGATCCAGAAAAAAACGGCTAAATGTTGCAGTGTGATTGCGGCGATAGCCACGTCTCCTTTACCGGGGACTTAAAAAAGAATTTTTAATTGCCCTTAAAGATTTTTTGGAATGCCCAAGATACACCAGAATAATATGATTTAAACAGCGTTCTCACTGCGAATACCACAATCGATTTATCGCCCTTTAAAAAAAATGATGCATAAGTGGCATGCTGAAGGAACTAAACCTGCCGCCTCTGGAGGAAAGACGCAGGCACCAACGCCTCAGCCTCTCCTATAAGATTGCTGAGGGTGTCCTACCAGCTATCCCAGCAGATAAACTCCTAACTCCGGCCCCCACAAATCGCCACAGAATTAAACCCACCAGTTCTGAGGGATTCAAAACAACAAATGTAGTTGAAAGACAGGCCATCAACCACTCCCGTGGATTCCGGGTCCCCGACGCAAGAACAGAGCAATATCGTAACTCTTTCTTCGTCAGGACTGCCATGGAGTGGAACCAACTGAGTGAGGCCACTGTCACTGCAGGCTCCGTCAGTGCATTTTCATCAGCGCTGACCAGATCACCATCTGAGCCTGTGACCAGCAACCACTATTTTTTTTCTTTTTTTGAGGTCTCGCTTCTGGAAGAAGGGCCTGGCCCCTTCCGGCCGAACCGGGGGGTTTTGATGGTCTTAACCCAGGGTAGACAGTTCTCCTTAGGTCTTCTTTGACTATTTTTTTTTCTACTAGGTACATGCGTCCTCCTAGTTCCGTCGCCACTATATCTCCAGAAGTGGGCGTCTGCGACGTACACTACCAGATCCAAATCCAGATATTATATTTTAGAACGTCAGTTAAGGAGCCACGATAGTGTGATGGGTAAGACAGTTTCTTCTCACCCAAATACGCGGAGTTCGAATCTGCCGTTAGGACTTTTTTTTTCTTCTTCTTTTTCGTTTAATCCGAAGCTTTATAATAACAAACACAGAACACATTTTAACGATTTAGATTTTTTTTTTCAAGTGTATCACAAGTGAGTCTTGAAGGCCTTGCCTCTCTTGGTTTTTTTATTTATTTATTTATTTATTTTTTATCTTTTCTTCTTCTTTTTTTTTTTAAGCATGCATACGTCATTTTAGTTTTCACAGTGAACGCCCAGCGCTTTTGTGTCATTTCACTGGGTGTACCATACGTCCTTTTATTATCATTATCATCATTATCATTTTTATTACTGCTTTCGTGCTATGTTGTAGATTGTACTGCGCGCGAATGTGTGTATGTCAGTGTCTGTCTGTATATATGTCTGTGTGTATGTCGGTCTACACACGTGTTTGGCTATGCGCAAGTTCAATGAACGTGACCCCGTTTTGAATATAAAAAAAATATTTAAAAAAAAATCACTCTTATTTTCATTTTTATTATCATTCCTATTAATCATTTGCCTTCCAAGACTGTCCCTGCCAGTGTGTGTATCGCAATACGATCTCTGGAACCAATCTCTGGCTGAAACTGGGCCGCTATCCGATTCCATTACTGGAGCTAGGAACCCCAGTATCACTCCCTGGAACGCAGGCTGATCTGGTTGCAAAGTCAGTCACATAGAATACACTTTAATTTATGTCACGCTTTAATTGAAAAAAAAAAGAAAACAGAAAAAAACAGTAAAAAAAACAACAACAAAAAAACACCCCCTTAAAAACACGAACACCTGGTTGGTCCAAATATATTTGTACTTGTATTTCTTTTTATCACAACATATTTCGCTGTGTGAAATTCGGGCTGCTTTCCCCAGGGAGAGCGCGTCGCTACACTACAGAGCCACCCATTTTTTTTGGTATTTTATCCTGCGTGCAGTTTTATTTGTTTTTTCCTATCGAAGTGGATTTTTCTACAGAATTTTGCCAGGAACAATCCTTTTGTTGCCATGGGTTCTTTTTACGTGCGATAAGTGCATGCTGCACACGGGACCTCGGTTTATCGTCTCATCCGAATGACTAAGCGTCTAGACCACCACTCAAGGTCTAATGGAGGGGGAGAAAATATCGGCGGCTGAGCCGTGATTCGAACCAGCGTGCTCAGATTCTCTCGCTTCCTACGAGGACGCGTTACCTGTAGGCCATCACTCCAAGGGCTAGAGCAGACGACTTGTAGGTAGCTATAGACGATTAGTTTTTCTTTTGAGTTCTTCTTATCATCATTATCATGATTACCCTCATCATCATCGTCACATTGCCATGATTATCATTTATGATTATCGTCATCAATAGTTATTATTATTATCGTTGTTAATGTTATTATTGTTGTCGTCACTGTTGTCATCATTGTAATTTTTCTTCTTCTTCAGTTGTTTGGTATCATCATCATCATCATCATTATTATTGTTATTGTTGTTGTTGTTTTTATTGTTACCATTGTTATCATTATTATTATTATTATTATTATTATTATTATCATTATATCATTATTATTATTATCATCATCATTATCATCATTCTCTACAAACAACTTGATGGATAAGCAGCATCACTATATTATTATTTTTGTTATTATTATCATTATCATTATCAATATTATCATCATCATCAAGACGCTGCTGCTGAAATTACATATAAAAATCCTGTTTGTATGTTCTTTACATACAACTTGATGGATAAGCAGCATCACCATCTTATTATCATCATCATCATCATCATCATTATCACTACTACTACTACTACTATGATTATCATTATTATCATTATCATCATGACGATGATGAAGACGCTGATGCTGAAGTTATATATAGGAATCCTGATGTATCTTCTCTACATACAACTCGATTGATAAGCTGCAAAGCTGAAAAGAAAAGAAGAAAAGAAAAGAAAAAAAAAGAAAAAAAAAAGAAAAAGACGAGAGTAAGAAATAGAAGGTGGGGGTGGGGTGGTTGTGGGGGCAGGAGTGGGGATAGGAGTGGGAGCAGGGGGGATGGGTGGGGGGGGGGGCTGATTTTCAGTCACACCAATTTCCCTTGCAGAATCGTGCCCGTGTGTCGGTCTCCCAACCAATCATTTTCAGCAACGCGCGAAGACGGTTACTTCAGAAAGGGGCAAAACAAGTGATTGTTCCACTAGAATTTCCAAAAACTCATTTTCGCCCGGAAATGTATATAACGATTAAAAAAAAAAAAAAAAAGAAAAAAAAAAGGTTAGCTAACATTTAATTATTAGTTTGAGTCATGGAGTACATTTCAGTAGCGGTAAACTGTTAGTTTTCGCTTTGAACTGAGGAGGTGGGAGAGGATGGGATAGCTCAACAGAAAGGGGTGGGGGGGTGGGGGGGTGGGGGGGATGTGTGTGTGGGGGGGGGAGGTGGGCGTGGCGGGGGGCGGGGGGGGGATTAGAAGTGTGAATAATGACAACAGATTGTGTGACACGAGTTTCACTGGTGGTGCTGACAATGAACAGTTTCAGTTTCAGTAGCTCAAGGAGGCGTCACTGCGCTCGGACAAATCCATATACGCTACACCACATCTGCCAAGCAGATGCCTGACCAGCAGCGTAACCCAACGCGCTTAGTCAGGCCTTGAGGAAAAAAAAAGAAAAATTAAAGAAAAAAAAAGGTGAATAAATAATAGATAAGCTTACACAAATAAATAAATAAATAATAACTATAACGTAAAAAAAAAGGTAGTAATAATAATAATAATAAAACAAAACAAACCAATAATAAATAGGTGGTGACAATGACCAATGAGACCCGTGTCACAGTCTGTGTAATTATTATTATTATTATTATTATTCAGAGTTCAGATCTTCCTTCCTGTTGTGTCATCCCCTACCCCCCCCCCCCCCCCCCCCCCACCCCCCCACGCCCCCACCCCTCCGACACACACTCCCTGTGGTGACCACCAGGTTCTATAACCGGAATGTCCAACACCTGATACAAGTTTTTCATCAAAATTGGGGTGGAAAAAAAGAAGAAAAAAAAGAAAAGAAGAAAAATCTACAGGCACTTTTCGCAAGCTCTTAACAACAACAACAAGAAAACAAACAACGGAGACTTGAGTTCTAACTTTCGGTGTTTAGAAAAAAACATGTCGATCTAATACTTATATCTATTGCCCTGCCCCCCCCTCCCCCCCACCCCGCCCCCCCAAACAAAAGAACTGATTTGGGCGCAGTGTATACAAGCACATTAGTTTTTGATATGATAAAAATATGTAAAACTAAACTTCCCTTTCTAAACAGATATGACATTGTTAAAAGTTTTGCATTGTATACTTGTATTCAAGTACGGGCATATGTAAGTAAATAAGTAAGCAACCAAGCATGTATGTATGTCTGCACGCATACATGGAAATGTATGTATGTATGTATGTATGAATGTTGCCATTTTTTTTTAAACCCGCGCTAAGTGCATGCTGCAAACAGGATCTCAGTTTATCGTCTCACCCCGAAAGACTAGGACCCAGTCCACCACACAGTCCAGAGGAGGAGGAGGAGGAGGGGGAGGGGGAGGGGAGGGGTGGGGTGGTGGTAAGAATCCCGGTCTGTATGGTATGGAACTGCAACCCAAGGCCACGCCTAGTCAGGTTTGGTACCACCAGACCACCAATCCAGACATTTTATCTCGGAGTTTCCTGGAAAAAAAAATGCAGCTCATTGGGGAAAAAAAAAAAAAAAAAAAAAAATATATATATATATATATATATATATATAAATATAAGGTACAGACAGAAAGGACACTAGCTGGTGTAGGTCTGTATTAACCTTTGTTTTCTGACCTTTTTCTTTCAAGTGATACTAGTAGCAAACGGTTTTGTTTGGGTTTTTTGTTTTTTTTCGATTTGGTCATTTAGATAGAAAACTACTTCGTGCGATTTCTATCCTTAAGGAGGAGGAAGAGAAGGAAGAGGAGGAGGAGGAGGAGGAAGAGGAAGAGAAGAAGGAGGAGGAAGAGCAGGAGGAGGAAGAGGAGGAGGAGGAGAAGGAAGAGGAAGAGAAGAAGGAGGAGGAAGAGCAGGAGGAGGAAGAGGAGGAGGAGGAAAAGGAAGAGGAAGAGGGGGAAGAGGAAGGGTAAGAAATGTCGACTTCACAGTCTAACTTTTTACGATTTTTTCCCCCTAAACTTTTGCCACCCAGTTTAACAACACAGTCACATGATCCAGGCTGCACTGCTTTCTTTAATGTCCGAGTTACAACACGGCAGTACACGTAACAACATAGAAGATCAAAAGTATCCAATTGTATTACCGTTTGGACACAGACCAATTATAGCGTCAAAAATATCGAATTGCATTTCCGCTTGGACACAGACCAATTATATTGTTGCTGGTTTTTTTTTTCCCTATAAAAACTGGAAGCGGAAAACAAAAGGCAAGTAGACTGCCTTTAGCAAAACTATCGAAACATGTATTCTTTGCGGGTGAAGACAATCAGGTTGATTTCATCTTTGAACACGGAAGCTTACGAAACAAAAAAGATCAATTTTCGAGAATCAAAAATATCGATGTGTGTTTCCTTCCAGGAGGGAGATCATCTGGATTGAGTTCGTCTTTGAAATAAGAAGCCTTTAGTGCCAAATATATAGACAGTGAAATGCTATCACAAATATCGAATTCTAACATCCCTGGTTGGGGTGGGGTAGAAGGTGGTGGTGGTGGAAAACAGAAAATAACCTTTAAAGGCGAAGCTAGCATGATTTCGCACACACAACTGAAATATCAAATTAAAGAAAGAGATAAAAAGAAAACCAAAAACAACAGATCAATAACATATGATAAAAGAGAGAGAGAGAGAGAGAGAGAGAGAGAGAGAGAGAGAGAGACAGAGAGAGAGAAGAAAGAAAGAAAGAAAGACACGAATAATAAAGAAAGAGGCAAACATATAACGAAAGAAAAAAAGAGTGAATAAATGAACAACGAAATAAGGAAAGAAAGGAGAAAAAAAAAAGCCCGCAAAAATGAAAGAGAGAGTGCAGATAAAAAGAAAGGACCGAGGGGAAAAAAAGAGAGAGAGAGAGTGAGACAGAGAGAGTGACAGAGACACGGAGAGAGTGTGTGAGACAGAGTGAGACAGAGAGAGAGAGTGAGACAAAGAGAGAGAGACACACACACAGAGACAGAGACACACAGAGAGAGTGTGAGACAGACAGAGACAGAGAGTGAGACAGAGAGAGATAGAGACAGAGAGAGAGAGTGAGACAGAGAGAGAGACAGAGAGAGAGAGAGAGAGAGAAAGAGAGAGAGAGAGAGTGAGACACAGAGAGAGAGAGACAGAGAGAGAGAGTGAGACAGAGAGACAGAGAGAGTGAGACAGAGAGACAGAGACAGACAGACAGACAGAGAGAGAGTGAGACAGAGAGAGAGAGAGAGACAGAGAGAGTGTGAGACAGAGAGAGAGACAGAGAGAGAGAGAGAGAGAGAGAGAGAGTGAGACAGAGAGAGAGCGAGAGCAAATGCAGAAAAAAGAAGGAAAGAAAGAAAGGAAGTTCAACAA
>NC_134908.1:1922244-1929744 GCF_041734735.1 Babylonia areolata
GTCCGCCGAGGAAACGAGAGAATCTGAGCGCGCTGGTTCGAATCACGGCTCAGCCACCGATATTTTTTCTCCCCTTCCACAAGACCTTGAGTGGTGGTCTGGACGCTAGTCATTCGGATGAGACGATAAACCGAGGTCCCGTGCGCAGCATACACTTAGCGCACGTAAAAGAACCCACGGCAACAAAAGGGCTGTTCCCGGCAAAATTCTGTTTAAAAAAAAATCCACTTCGATAGGAAAAACAAATAAAACTGCACGCAGGAAAAAATACAAAAAAAAAAAAAAAAAAAAAAAAAAAAAGGTGGCGCTGTAATATAGCGACGCGCTCTCCCTGGGGAGAGCAGCCCGAATTTCACACAGAGAAATCTGTTGTGATAAAAAAGAAATACAAATACAAATAACCATTCTTTTTGACATAAACCCTGTACGTGCAATTTTCTTTGAATAAAAACAATGACAGACCGTGCCTTGTAAGATATCAAAGCATTTGTTATTATTACAATATTCTATCTATCTTTTTCAAAGCAGTTGTTATTACTACAATATTTTATCTATCTTTTTCAAAGCAGTTGTTATTACTACAATATTTTCTCTATCTTTTTCAAAGCAGTTGTTATTACTACAATATTTTATCTATCTTTTTCAAAGCAGTTGTTATTACTACAATATTTTCTCTATCTTTTTCAACACATTTTGTTCCAAACTTTCCCAGTCACTTCGGAAGCTCTTGACCCATCCTCAGAAGCGATGTTATAATATGCATGGACAAAAATATACATATATTATATCATATGTATATATCATATATATATATATATAGAGAGAGAGAACACTGAACACTGAACACTTTAATAACACAAATAACAACATGCATCAATAGTAATAATATTGATGAAAACCAAATCCAAATCGAAATCAATCAATGTGTGCAACTAAGTGCAGTTCGACCATCCATTCAAAGTAATGTGATGTAGAGAGAAATAAAAAAAAAACAAACACCAAAAATATATATAAATGTATAACATAAATATTTTCCATATGAGAATGACAACACAGATTTCAATTTTCACAATGATCATCACCTGATACTATTATATTATTGTTGTTTTGAGAGAGAGAAAGAGAGAGAGGGGGGAAGAGGGGGAGAGAGAGTGAGAGAGAAAGAGAGAGAGAGGGCGGGAGAGGGAGAGAGAGGAGAGAGACAGGGGGAGAGAGAGAAAGAGAGAGAGAGGGGGGAGAGAGAGAGTGAGAGAGAGAGAAAGAGAGAGAGGGCGGGAGAGGGAGAGAGAGGAGAGAGACAGGGGGAGAGAGAGAAAGAGAGAGAGAGGGGAGAGAGAGAGAGAGAGGAGAGAGAGAGAAAGAGAGAGAGAGGGGGGGGAGAGAGAGAGTGAGAGAGACAGGGGGAGAGAGAGAAAGAGAGAGGGGGGGAGAGAGAGAGTGAGAGAGAGAGAGAAAGAGAGAGAGAGGGGGGAGAGAGAGAGTGAGAGAGAGAGAAAGAAAGAGACAGAGAGAGTGTGAGAGACAGAGAGAGTTATGCAGATAGATTAAAAAAATAAATAAACAAATAGATACATAAATAAATATGTGAATGAATAGGTAGATAAATAAACAAAACAAACGAACAAATAAGAACCCCAAAATGTCTCCTTTGATTTCGTTCTGACAAAAAAACAAAAAACAAAAAACAAAAACAAAAAACCCCACCAAAGCAAGCAAATGTCCCATGCAGAAATTAAAGTCCGAATCACGCCTCTCCCCATGGCCTCACACACATGGCCATTCCTTTCCCCTGGAAATAATACATCAAGACATCATCACTCTTCATTTCTATTTTAGGATCGTTAGTACTAATATCTTCATCGCTGTGTGTGTGTGTGTGTGTGTGTGTGTGTGTGTGTGTGTGTGTGCGCGCGCGCGCTTAGAGTTGACTTCATCAAGATTTTGCACTTTATAAATATTATCGTTAGTAGTAGTAGTATTTTTATGTATTTATCTATTATTTTATTTTATTTTTTTTTCATTTTATTTATTTATTTATTTATTTATATTTGTTTTGGTTATTTTATTTTATATTTATTTTATTTTATTATATTACAAAAAAAATAAAAAATAAAAAAAAAAAAAAAATTTCTCAAGGCGCGTTGGGTTACGCTGCTGGTCAGGCATCTGCTTGGCAGATGTGGTGTAGCGAAAATGGATTTGACCGAACGCAGTGACGCCTCCTTGAGCTACTGATACTGATACTCATCATTATCATTATTATTGTTACTGTTATTATTATTATCATCATCATTATTATCAGGCTATTATCACTATGTTTCATCTCCACACACACACACACACACACACACACACGCACGCGAGCGCTCGCGTGCAAACTCACACAAACACAGGACATTCGTACACGCGCGCACACACAGACACAGACACACACACCTCTTTCATTTCTGTAACTGTAACAAGCATAATAATATTTTCCATTCAGTAGTCCAGGTTTTCTTTTACATTTAGTTGGGTTTTTTTTTTTCAGTTGCTCTTCTGACTTGGAAGTTTCTCAATCCTACACTATCAATTTTCAAGAGTTTATAAATAAATAAATAAATAAATAGATAAATAAATAAACAAATAAAAATAAAAAAGGAGAGAGAGAAAAAACAAAATACAACCCCCCAAAACTGAAGGTAGGGTAGGAAAATGGGGATGGTTAGGAACGGAGAGGGGAAGGGGAAGTGGGGGGCAGAGGGAAGGGGGATATCCACGCTTTTCATAGCAACAAAACAGCGAGAGAGAGAGAAAAAAAAAAAAACCCAAAAACAACTCCTCTTATTTAGCCTACATTAACCCGTAGGGTCATGACATTCCCAAATGGCTTTCGAAAGCCTTCACTGACATTTCCATGTTAAATTTCAATCCATGTCTTACCTTCGTTTGTTTTAATCCAAAGATTTTTTTTTTGCTGTCAGAAGCACTCTATGTTTCTTTTTTATCTATTCATTATTATCTTATTATCAATTTCTGGTAAGGAAGTGATACTTTCTGTCCACTTTAATTTCGTAAAAAGATGTTCCGTATCTGATTGTGTAAGATGAAAAGTATCTTCTCCATCAAAGAGAGAGAGAGAGAGAGAGTCAAGAATATCAATCTTCACACACACACACACACACACACACACACACACACACACACACACACATACACACACACACATACACACACAAGCACATACACAAAGAGAGTGTCTGTAATCCACAAAACCCTCTTATCTACTTTCAAATATCATCCGTGCTAAAAAGAACAAAAATAAACAAATAACAAACAAAACAAAAAAAACCCCAACAACTTCTAGTGATATTCAGAACCTACCCCCCCCCCCCCCCCCCCCCCCCCCCTTTCATGTTCATCTATCAAAAAAAACACCAAAAAAAACCCACCTCCATTCTGCATTTCCGTGTGCACTATTCTTTTTTTTTCAAAAATAACACTCCCCCCCCCCACCTCTCTCTCTCCCCTACCCCCCAGACCCTCCCCCCCCCACCCCACCCCACCCCTATTCCTCCTACCATAGTTGCCCCCTCCAGTCTGCCGGAAAACTACTGTCTTCTCACATTTTTGCAAATTCTCAACATTGAAAAAACAGAAAGAAAAGAAACACACACACACACACACACACACACACATACATACATATATATATATATATATATATATATATATATATATATATATATATATATATATATATATATAGGTGGAGTGATGGCCTAGAGGTAACGCGTCCGCCTAGGAAGCGAGAGAATCTGAGCGCGCTGGTTCGAATCACGGCTCAGTCGCTGATTATTTTCTCCCCCCCTCCACTAGACCTTGAGTGGTGGTCTGGACGCTAGTCATTCGGATGAGACGATAAACCGAGATCCCGTGTGCAACATGCACTTAGCGCACGTAAAAGAACCCACGACAACAAAAGGGTTGTTCCTGGTAAAATTCTGTAGAAAAAATCCACTTCGATAGGAAAAACAAATAAAACTGCACGCAGGAGAAAAACAACAACAAAAAAAACAAAAAACGGGTGGCGCTGTAGTGTAGCGACGCACTCTCCCTGGGGAGAGCAGCCGAATTTCACATAGAAATCTGTTGTGATAAAAAGAAATGCAAATACAAAATACATATATATATATATATATATATATATATATATATATATATAAACAGCAACAAACAATTCCCTTCACACTCTCCCCCCACCCACCCCTACCCCCCGCCCCCCACGTACAAAATGATGGCGCTGTTGGATATCCTTAATTGAATTTTTTTGTTTTGTTTGTTTGTTTTGTTTGTTTCTTCTGTTTTTTCATCCTCTGCGTGTCGGTAATCTTCGGCTAAGACGTCTACCGAACTGATTCCTCTAGCTCAGATAATCCTCTTGGTTTTCTTGTATAGACAGAGAGAGAGAGAGAGAGAGAGAGAGAGAGAGAGAGAGAGAGAGAGAGAGAGAATTAATGGTCATTTTCTGAAAGCAACTTACACAAAAATTCCCCATTTGCAGAGGGAAAAGAAGAAAGAAAAAAAAAAAAGAGAGAGAAAAAACCATTTGCTTAAGATTTCTCTTAACTTCAACTTTAAGTTGTTTTTGTTGTTGTTGTTTTGGTTTCGTTATTGTTATTATCATCTTCATCATCATTATTATTTCGATGAAGATGATTATCATTATTATTATTGTTATCATTATTATTATTATTATGACGAAGAAACAACATAGCTTACAAGATCCTGCTCATTAAAAATAAAACACCCACATTGCCCCCCAACCCCCCCTTCCCGCCCCCCGTGCCCCCCACCCACCCACACACAACCCTAAAAAAAACCAAACATCAAAAATGAAAACATACTGATCACAGTACTGTTTTTGCTCCGTGCTTTTTTCTTTTTTTTCTTTTCTTTTTTTTTTTTTCCTAAGGGAGTATCGCAGGAGAGGGAGAGGTGGATGTTCCAGTTTTAAGTTGTTCGGTTTTCCTCATTCTCTGCTGGTCTTCTATCTAGAATTATTGTTAAAAACAACAACAACAACAACAACAAACAAAAAAACCCACACAAAACAAAACAACGAAACACACACACACACACACACACACACACACACACACACACACACACGCACACACACACACACACAGCAAAAAACAACCAACCAACCAAAGCATCTCTCCCCCAAAACCAAAGAAGATGCGAACATGAAAAAAAAAAAAAGAAAAAAAAAAGGAGAGGTGGCAGGGGAGACAATACTGAACACTCCCTTTGTGATAGATACAGGCAGGACCCCCCCCCCCACCCACCCACCCACCCAATCCCACCCCTCCAACCACCCTCACAATCCCCCCCCAGCAACACCCACCACCACATCCCCCCGCCCCCAACATCCCCCCCCACCCCCACAAAAATTCCCCCTCCCCCCCCCCCATCCACACCCACCCACCGTGAAAGAAGGACGGGGGTGGGGGTGGGGGTGGGGGGGCGGCAGGAGTCTGAACACACCGTGTAACAGATGCATGCAGATGCCCTTCCCCTCCCCATCAACACGCCACAACCCCCCCCCCCCACACACACACACCTCACCCCCCACGCCCCTCACCCGACACACACACACACACACACACACACACACACACACACACACACACACACACACGCACACACACACACACAAACACACACACAAACACACACACACACACACAAACACCCACCGTTCCTGGGGGGACCCCTCCAGGCCTCTCACACCACCTCGTCATCCTCCAGCTCCTCGTCCTCCGAAGCCTCCCCGCTCTCCTCTGGGGGCTTCTCCTCCTCGCGCTCCTTGTAGGGCGACTGGTCCTTGAGGTTCACCTGGCACTTCTTCTTCAGGGCCTCCATCTTCTTGGGCATCATCTGCAGCTTGTTGTCCGACACGTCCAGGAAGGTGAGGCGGGGCAGCTTGCAGATCTTCTCCGGAAGGCTCTCGATCAGGTTGTCCCTCAGGTCCAGGTGCTGGAGGCTGATCATCCTGACGATGTCCGGCGGCAGCTCCGTCACGTCGTTCACCGACATGTTCAGGGTCTATGTGGGGGTGGGGTGGATGGGGGGTGGGGTGAGGGTGTGAGGGGGTGAGGTGGTAGAACGGTTAGCACACTCATCTTCCAAGACACCCCCCTCCCCCCTCCCCCATCTGTTTTAAAATAATATAGTTGGTACGCCGATTCTAATGACACAAAAGCCATGGAGCGGTCACACTGAAAAGTACAATGATGTATGCACACCAAATAAAACACACGGCTACAGTGAGACAGAGAGAGAGCGAGACAGACAGAACTGGACAAAGCGAGAGATACAGAGAGAGAGATAGAGAGAGAGAGAGAGAGACAGATAGAGAGAGAGAGACAGAAACTGAGACAGAGACAGAGAAACAGAGATCGACAAAGCGAGAGAGAGAGAGAGAGAGGGAGAGAGAGATCGACAAAGCGAGACATACACACCAAGAGAGAGAGATACAGACAGACAGACAGACAGAGACAGAGAGACAGAGAAAGAGACAGAGATCAACAGAGAGAGAGAGAGAGAGACAGAGACTGAGATCGACAAAGCGAGAAATACAGACCGTGAGAGAGAGAGAGAGAGAGGGAGGGGGGTAAGAGAGGGGTGGGGTGGGGGGTAGTCGTCAGGATTACTCAACAAGATACAGAGCATGATCTAAAAACACGTTGTGGTAACCATATTTACCGGGGTCATTTACAAAATCTGCAGTTCCATCTGCTTCCATTTGAAATGTCTTACATGATAACTAACATGTGTTTGAAATGTTTGAAATAGTTCAGAGTTTAATTTGCAGCCCAATTGGCTCTTTGTTGTGATTCTACTGGTTGACAAGTTAGTTTATTTCATTTCGTTTATATTCTTCTTCCTTTTATTTATTTATTTATTTTTATTTTTTTTAATGCTAATTGAGGAGAGAGGAAAAGGGAAAGTAATGATTTTAGGAATGGGTAGGGTGGGGGAGATAATGGATGTTCGTCTAAAATCACAAATGTGGAAGCTTCGATAATGATCCGGAGACTAATGCAGCAGTCACTAAAAAAACAAAAAAAAAAAAAAAAAAAAATGTAGATGTAGTCCTAATCCGGGATTTTTTTTTTTAATTCTTTTTTCAATTGTATTTGTATTTCTTTTTATCACAACAGATTTCTCTGTGTGAAATTCGGGCTGCTCTCCCCAGGGAGAGCGCGTCGCTATACTACAGCGCCACCCTTTTTTTTTGTGTGTGTGTGTGTGTGTGTATTTTTTTTCCTGCATGCAGTTTTATTTGTTTTTCCTATCATTGTGAGATGAGGTTTGGAAAAAAAAAGGTCTGATATCTAAAAAAAAAAAAAAAACACCAAACACCACTAATGGATAACTGTAAGAAAGGGTAGGTCACAGGATAGGATTATATAATTATGTTATATAAAAAAAAACAAAAAAAAAAAACAAACA
>NC_134908.1:1934744-1937244 GCF_041734735.1 Babylonia areolata
TGTGGTGGTGGTGGTGGTGATGGTTGCTGTTGATGTTGTTGTTGTTGTGTGGTGGTGGTGGTGGTGGTGGTTGTGGTGGTTGTGGTGGTGGCAGTCAGGTTGTTGAAAGAAGCGTTGAAGATGGTCAGACGATAGCAGTACTTCTCACACACACACACACACACACACACACACACACACACACACACACACACACACACACACCCTTCACCTGAAGGCAGTCAGGTTGTTGAAAGAAACGTTGAAGATGGTCAGACGATAGCAGTACTTGACAGTGTCCGGAATTTCGGTCAGCTCGTTATTGGAGACGTCCAGTTCCTCCAGCATCTTCAGCTTGAACAGGCTGGGCGGAAGTGACGTCAGCTTGTTCCTGGCCATGCGCAGAGTCTTCATGATCAGGAGATGGCACACCGCGGGGGGCACCTGCAACATGTTGCGTTGTGTTGTGAGAAGGAAGGAGCACCTGCAACTTGTTGCGTTGTGTTGTGAGAAGGAAGGGGCACCTGCAACATGTTGCGTTGTGTTGTGAGAAGGAAGGAGCACGTGCAACATGTTGCGTTGTGTTGTGAGAAGGAAGGAGCACCTGCAACGTGTTGCGTTGTGTTGTGAGAAGGAAGGGGCACCTGCAACATGTTGCGTTGTGTTGTGAGAAGGAAGGAGCACCTGCAACATGTTGCGTTGTGTTGTGAGAAGGAAGGAGCACCTGCAACGTGTTGCGTTGTGTTGTGAGAAGGAAGGGGCACGTGCAACATGTTGCGTTGTGTTGTCAGAAGGAAGGGGCACCTGCAACATGTTGCGTTGTGTTGTGAGAAGGAAGGAGCACCTGCAACGTGTTGCGTTGTGTTGTGAGAAGGAAGGGGCACCTGCAACATGTTGCTTTGTGTTGTGAGAAGGAAGGAGCACCTGCACCATGTTGCGTTGTGTTGTGAGAAGGGAATGAGCACCTGCACCATGTTGCGTTGTGTTGTCAGAAGGAAGGAGCACCTGCACCATGTTGCGTTGTGTTGTGAGAAGGGAATGAGCACCTGCACCATGTTGCGTTGTGTTGTGCGAAGGAAGGAGCACCTGCAACATGTTGCGTTGTGTTGTGAGAAGGAAGGGGCACCTACAACATGTTGCGTTGTGTTGTCAGAAGGGAATGAGCCAGAATGCTTGAAACCCCTTGACCGCCATACAACGTATCTCGTACGTGCTTGGTGACGTCACTGATGACGTCATCAGAACAAAAAGAAGGGAAATCACTCTGGAAGGCTGAAAACTCAGTTTATCTAAAGTGGTATATATCTCCAGACCGTTTTTTTTTTTCTTTCTCAGATTTAGGCTTGTTGTTTTTGGATATTGTTTCATGACTTGAAGCACTGTTTCCCCCCCTGGCTCTCGTTTCTTTCTTCCCAAGTTTGACTTGAAAAAAAAAAATCAAACTGAGCGTCCAGTCATTTTGGATGAGACGATAAAGCGAGGTTGGTCCCTTGTGCATCACTGCACTTAGCGCACTGAAAAAGAACCCATGGCAACGAGGGTGTTGACCTCTAGCAAAATTCTGGAGAAGACATCCATTTTGACAGGTACACAGGCGGGCGCAATAGCCGAGTGGTTAAAGCGTTGGACTGTCAATCTGAGGGTCCCGGGTTCGAATCACGGTGACGGCGCCTGGTGGGTAAAGGGTGGAGATTTTTACGATCTCCCAGGTCAACATATGTGCAGACCTGCTAGTGCCTGAACCCCCTTCGTGTGTATATGCAAGCAGAAGATAAAATACGCTCGTTAAAGATCCTGTAATCCATGTCAGCGTTCGGTGGGTTATGGAAACAAGACCATACCCAGCATGCACACCCCCGAAAACGGAGTATGGCTGCCTACATGGCGGGGTAAAAACGGTCATACACGTAAAAGCCCACTCGTGTGCATACGAGTGAACGCAGAAGAAGAAGAGGACAGGTACACAAAATACATATGTGCATGCAACTTGAGGCCTATGGGCGTTCAGTTATGCTGCTGGGTCAGGCATCTATCGGCCTAGCAGAAGTTGGGTAGCGTGTATGGATTTGTCCGAGCGCAATGACGCCTCCTTGAGAAACTGAAAGTGCATCATGCTGTGTTGTATTTTATTGTATAGTGCTGTGTTGTATTTTATTGTATTGTGCTGTGTTGTGTTGTATTTTATTGTATTGTGCTGTGTTGTGTTCTGTCGTGATGTGGTGTGTGCTGTATTGCGCTGTGCTGTGTTGTATTTTATTGTATTGTGCTGTGTTGTGTTTTGCCGTGATGTGGTGTGTGCTGTATTGCGCTGTGTTGTGTTGTATTTTATTGTATTGTGCTGTGTTGTGTCCTGTCGTGATGTGTTGTGTGCTGTATTGTGCTGTGCTGTGTTGTGCTGTATTTTGCTGTGTTGTGTTGTATTTTATTGTATTGTGTTGTGCTGTGTCCTGCCGTGATGTGTTGTGTGCTGTGTTGTGCTGTGTTGTATTTTATTGTATTGTGTTGTGCTGTGTTCTGCCGT
>NC_134908.1:1942244-1954744 GCF_041734735.1 Babylonia areolata
TGGGTACATTCTTGTTTCCATAACCCACCGAATGCTGACATGGATCGCAAGATCTTTAACGTGCGTATTTGATCTTCTGCTTGCGTGTACACACGAAGGGGGTACAGGCACTAAGCAGGTCTGCACACATAATTTATGTTGAGCTAGGAGATCGGAAAAATCTCCACCCTCTACCCACCAGGCGAGAATCGAACCCGGGACCCTCAGACTGAAAGTCGAACGCTTTAACCACTCGGATATTGCGCCCGTGGGGAGACTTCTTGATTCAGCTTGATCACTTGAGTCATCAGCAGTTAGAGGCACTGTATTGTATTGTATTGTATTGTATTGAACTGTACTGTACTGTACTGTATTGTACTGTATTGTATCATTGTATTGTATCACTCTGTTTTTATGTCACAACAGATTTCTCTGTGTGAAATTCGGGCTGCTCTACCCAGGGAGAGCGCGTCGCTACACTGAGAGCGCACCCTCCCCCACCCCCCCCCCCCCCCCCCCCCCCCATCCCCACCCTCCGCCTACCCCCTCCCTGCCTGCAGTTTTCATCTGTTTTCCCATCGCAGCGGATTTTTCTACAGAAATTTTGCAAGGGACAAACCTTTTGTTGCCGTGGGTTCTTTTTCGTGCGCTAAGCGCATGCTTCACACGGGACCTCGGCTTATCGTCTCATTCGAATGACGAGCGTCCAGACCACCACTGAAGGTCTAGTGGAAGGGGAGAAAACACTGGCGAATGTGCCGGGATTCGAACCAGCGCGCTCAGATTCTCTCGCTTCCTATGCGGACGCGTTACCTCTTGGCCATCACTCCACACTGTGTTGTGTGTGTCCTTGGGGGGAAAGGCACGTCGCTCCGACTATCCATACCCCACCCAGGTGTCAACGGGTACCTGAGTGGTCGGCGAGGCTCTAGACACCATGATTTGATTGGATTCTTCTTCTTCTTTTACGTGTATGACCGTTTTTACCCCGCCATGTAGGCAGCCATACTCCGTTTTCGGGGGTGTGCATGCTGGGTATGTTCTTGTTTCCATAACCCACCGAACGTTGACATGGATTACAGGATCTTTAACGAGCGTATTTGATCTTCTGCTTGCATATACACACGAAGGGGGTTCAGGCACTAAGCAGGTCTGCACATATGTTGACCTGGGAGATCGTAAAAATCTCCACCCTTTACCCACCAGGCGCCGTCACCGTGATTCGAACCCGGGACCCTCAGATTGACAGTCCATCGCTTTAACCACTCGGCTATTGCGCCCGTCTTGGATTCGACTTGACCTGACTTCGGACGGGGAGGAGATAACTCTCTCCATACGAACGGCAAAAGAGACGACGTTAACAGCGTTTCATCCCAATTACCATCATCAAAATATTGCAAGCGGAACGCTCTTATACTGAAGAGGTGAATGTTGACAAAGAATACCACAGTTCTGACGACGGAAGCTAAAGGTTGGGTCATTCAGACACCCACTGGACATGCGAGGGGTCTGTGTAGAGGAGAAGAGAGGACTGGCCGTACTGAGTGAGTTAAAACGGCGGAAGGAGAGGGCTGGGTCCCGCCTTCCTGTGCTGAGCCACGGGGTACAGTGGATATGAGTTCACTGCCCTGATGGTCGTAAAAACGCCATGGGACCGTTAACTCTTTAACGCCGAGGCTGGGTGGGTCGTTATACGGGTGGATTGGTGGGTGGGTGGGTGGTTGGGTGGATGGGTGTGTGTGTGTGTGTGGATGGGTGAGTAGATGGATGTGTGGGTGGCGGGTTGGGTGTGAGGGATGTCTTCATATACTGTGAGATTGTTGTGAAACTTGAGACTGTTTTGTTTCCCTGCTCTCGCACATGCTTTATCTTCCTCCTATCCCCCCCACCCCCATCCCCACCCCCACCCTCTCCCCCACCACGACTTCTCTCTTTAATCAAACCCTCTGACACCGTCGACCTCACACACACACACACACCACCACCACCACCACCAACAACAACTTTTTTTTCTTTCTTTTTTTTTGGAGGGGGGGGGGGGGTAGGGAACGGGACTGGGGGAGACATCCATCCCTCCCCCCCACCCCTACTCCCCCATCACCACCCCCAACCCCCAACTTCATCCCTCTTCTTTTGCACTCAAGTCATCCCAACACCCCGACGAAGGCCCTGGACTTTTTTTCTCGGCAGACACAAAAACCTCTGTGTGTAAAGGGATTCACAAACAGTCGCGGGGGTTGGTTCTTGGATTTGAATTCTGGCTACCAACCCTCGGCCCCCCTCTCCCCCACCCTCCAACACAGCATATCACCCTATCACTAACCTCCCGCCCCCACCCCCACCTCTTCAACCTCCCCACCCTGCTCCCCCCTCCTCCCACCTCTTTTCCCACTTCGTTTGTCCCAAAGTCGCCCCCCACCCCCCCCCCCCAAACCCACCCAACCCCAAATTTTCGGTTGTGGAGGACACCCCCACTGTGATCCATACTTGACGTTCAGCGAGCAATAGTCGGGTCCTCAGCCCCCCCCCCCCCCCCCCCCTCTGTGTGTGTGTGTGTGTGTCTGTGAGTTCTGCTCCCCCCCCACCACACCCCAAGTTCTCTCCCTTCCCAAAGGGTTAACTCCTCCTCATTTTCACAACCCCCACCCCCTCCCCCCCATCCTCCCCCTCCCCCCCGAATCGACACCTCCCCCCATACCTGCCTCGTCTTCCTCCTCCTCCCTTTGTGCATAGTTAGGAAAATGAAATTCTTGGCGTTCTTAATTGTCTGAGTTTGAGGTGTGTTTTTATTTATTTATTCATTTATTTATTCATTTAATCATTTATTTATTTACACACAAACGCGCGCGCGCGCGCACACACACACGCACACACACACACACACACACACACACACAGAACAGAACCACACACCCACACCCACAACACCCATTAGAGACCCCCAGCCACCTCCAACACCCTAAAACGGCTAAGGTCCTGGGGCACACACACACACTCTCTCTCTCTCTCTCTCACCACACCCCTCATACCACCCACACACAGAACCACACACCCACACCCACACCCCCCATCAGAGACCCCCACCCACCTCCAACATCCTCAGACAGCTGAGGTCCTGGGGCAGCCCCCCCACGCGGTTCCTGTTCAGGTCCAGGGTGGTCAGCAGCTGGTGCTCCCCCATGGTATCCCAGATCATGGACACCTTGTTGTCCGCGGCCAGCACGTGCTTCAGGGTGTAGATCTGGTTCATGGACTCCGGCAACGTCTGCAAGGAGGGAGGAGTGTGTGTGTGTGTGTGTGTGTGTGTGTGTTGGGGGGGGGGGGGGGGTGGCGGCGGAGAAGAAAGAAGAAGAGGAAAAAAAAAAGAGCAAAAACATGTTGCAAAAATTCTCATGTGAAGAATTCATGGGAAATTTGCATGCGAAAAAACAAACAAACAAAAAAAAAAACAAAAAAAAAACAAAAAAAAAAACACGAACAAAACAAAAAACAAAAAACCACAAAAACAAACCCAAAACAAAAAAACCACCACCAGACCCGTCTACCTATGGATACGAAATTCATCCGCCAGTTGTTTGTTGTTGAGGTTGTTGTTGTTGCTGCTGCTGCTGTTTATAAATAAAATCATGGCAGCAGAAGAAATGAAAGCGAGCAATCTTTTGTACAGAATGGGAAGTAGGCAGAGGGAGGAGGCGTTAAAATCCTGGTCGGTATGACTATTGCAGATTAACCCCTGGACATCTTCTTCCGAGCATCTACAACCCTGCTGCCCCCCCTCCCCCTCCCCGTCCACCTCCAACTTCTCAGGCTTTGCCCGAGACGTCCATGGTGACCAGGTTCTTCAGGATGTAGGATGTTCTCTCTCTCTCTCTCTATTGGGCTGGGGGATTCAGTCCTGGTCCCAGCATGGGCACCCCCAACACGTGGACATGCACTTCCTTATCGCCAACCCCCGATATCAACTACATAGCGGGGAGAAAGGCCTGGACGACGAACCATTCAGACTTGACTACCCCCCACCCCTAAGCTCTGAACCTTCAAGACATTATTTGTATTTGTATTTGTATTTCTTTTTATCACAACAGATTTCTCTGTGTGAAATTCGGGCTGCTCTCCCCAGGGAGAGCGCGTCGCTATAATACAGCGCCACCCTCTTTTTTTTGTATTTTTTTCCTGTGTGCAGTTTCATTTGTTTTCCCTATCGAAGTGGATTTTTCTATAGAATTTTGCCAGGAACAGCCCTCTTGTTGCCGTGGGTTCTTTTATGTGCGCTAAGTGCATGCTGCACACGGGACCTCGGTTTATCGTCTCATCCGAATGACTAGCGTCCAGACCACCACTCAAGGTCTAGTGGAGGGGGAGAAAATACCGGCGGCCGAGCCGTGATTCGAACCAGCGTGCTCAGATTTTCTCGCTTCCTAGGCGGACGCGTTACCTCCAGGCCATCACTCCATCATTTACGCTTAAGACTGCCCCGCCCCACCCACCACCGAACCTTCAAGCCATAGAACCACTGAGACTGCCCCACCCACCCCCACCACACAAGCCATAGAACCACTGAGACTACCCCACCCACCCCCACCACACAAGCCATAGAACCACTGAGACTCCCCCACCCACCCCCACCACACAAGCCATAGAACCACTGAGACTGCCCCACCCACCCCCACCACCCAACCTTCAAGCCATAGAACCACTGAGACCACCCCACCCACCCCCACCACACAAGCCATAGAACCACTGAGACTGCCCCACCCACCCCCACCACACAAGCCATAGAACCACTGAGACTGCCCCACCCACCCCCACCACACAAGCCATAGAACCACTGAGACTGCCCCACCCACCCCCACCACACGAGCCATAGAACCACTGAGACTGCCCCACCCACCCCCACCACCCAACCTTCAAGCCATAGAACCACTGAGACCACCCCACCCACCCCCACCACACAAGCCATAGAACCACTGAGACTGCCCCACCCACCCCCACCACACAAGCCATAGAACCACTGAGACTACCCCACCCACCCCCACCACACAAGCCATAGAACCACTGAGACTGCCCCACCCACCCCCACCACACGAGCCATAGAACCACTGAGACTGCCCCACCCACCCCCACCACCGAACCTTCAAGCCATAGAACCACTGAGACTGCCCCACCCACCCCCACCACACGAGCCATAGAACCACTGAGACTGCCCCACCCACCCCCACCACCGAACCTTCAAGCCATAGAACCACTGAGACTGCCCCACCCACCCCCACCACACGAGCCATAGAACCACTGAGACTGCCCCACCCACCCCCACCACCGAACCTTCAAGCCATAGAACCACTGAGACTGCCCCACCCACCCCCACCACACGAGCCATAGAACCACTGAGACCACCCCACCCACCCCCACCACACAAGCCATAGAACCACTGAGACTGCCCCACCCACCCCCACCACACAAGCCATAGAACCACTGAGACTACCCCACCCACCCCCACCACCGAACCTTCAAGCCGTTACTTCAACTATCAAGACTTTAGAGCACTCCGTCCAACCCAACCCCCACCTCCCAACCTTCAAACCGTTAAAGCATTAAGACTTCAGACTACCCCCCCCCCCCCCACATCCCCCAACCTTCAAGCCGTTAAACCACTAAGACTACAGAGTTCAGACCCCCCCCCCCCTCCGTACACACCAGCCCCAACCAATCAGACTTCAGACTATACCCCCCCCCCCCACACACACACACACACACCGCACCTCCGAATCATACAAGACTAACCCAACCCCACCACACCCCCCTCACCTTTAAGCCATCAAACCAACACACCTCAGACTATCCACCACCCCTACCCCCTTCCACCCCAACAGCTCCTCGCCTTCAAGGCGTTGGCGGTCACGTCGAGGGAGACGAGGTTCTTGAGGAGGTGGATGTCCTCGGGCAGGGCGGCGATGGCGTTGTGGGCCAGGTTCAGGAAGCGGCAGGGGGTCAGGTGGGACAGGGTGTCCACCGCCGTCAGCTGGTTGTAGGACAGGTCCAGGGTCTCCACCATGCGCAGCTCGTCGAACTCCTCAGGGAGGGCCTCCAGCTGGTTGTGGGCCATTTCCAGGGTCTCCAGCCGCTCCATTCTGTTGGGTGGGGTGGTGGGAGAGGTGAGTGAGTGAGTCAGTGAGTTTTCAGTTTCAGTAGCTTAAGGAGGCGTCATTGCGCTCGGACAAAACCATATACGCTACACCACATCTGCCAAGCAGATGCCTGACCAGCAGCGTAACCCAACGCGCTTAGTCAGGCCTTGAGCATGCCCCTCAGTTTCTCAAGGAGGCGTCACTGCGTTCGGACAAAACCATATACGCCACACCACATCTGCTGGGCAGATGCCTGACAGCAGCATAACCCAACGCGCTTTGTCAGGCCTTGAGTGCATGCTTCTGTATTTGTGTACCTATCAGAGTGGATTTCATTTTAACATAATTTTGCCAGGGGACAACACTCTCACTGCCATGGGTTCTCTCTCTCTCTCTCTTTTCTTTTCAGCGCGCCAAGTGCGTGCTGCACAACACGGGACCTCGGGTTTATCGTCTCATCCGAAAGACTGTACGCTCAGTTTGATTTTCCCAGTCAAACTTGGGGAGAAAGGGCGAGAGCGGGGATTCGAACCCACACCCTCACGGACTCTGTGTACTGGCAGCTGGGCGTCTTAACCACTCTGCCCCCTTCCTCCTTCAGTGTGTGTGTGTATGTTGTGTGCCGCCTCCAACGTCTCCAGTCTGTTGGTTTATTAAATAATCTTTAATTGTTCAACAATACACATGATTACGATGCAGTGAATGACAAGAGCATCAACAAGCTTAATTCTCTCCATACGAACGGCGAAAGAGACGACGTTAACAGCGTTTCACCCCAATTACCATCATCAAAATGTTGCATGCGGAAGGCTCTTATACTGAAGAGGTGAATGTTGACAAAGAATACCACAATTCTGACGACGGAAGCTAAAGGTTGGGTCATTCAGACACCCACTGGACATCCGAGGGGTCTGTGTAGAGGAGAAGAGAGGACTGGCCGTACTGAGTGAGTTAAAGCTTATACTGTGCTCACAACGTTGCACTTCAATTTTATCATGACGGCTGATGAACCATTATTATCAACTGTATCAAATAGCATTCATAAACAGAAAGTAATGAAATAATGAAATAAAACAAATAAACAAACAATACATAATATAGTAAAATAATGCTAATGTCAATATTAACATGAGATTAAATTTATCATCACCAGAGTAATCGGCCTGGTAGAAGACAAACACGAAGGGGAAAAAAAAGAGAAGAAAATTTAGAAGAATAGTGGGTAAGGTGGTGGGGGAGGGGGAACAGAGGGGAGAGGAGAAATTCTGACAGATCATTGGCCAATCCATTCAACTTTGAATATTTGGTCAGTCAAATAAATCCAACACATGAGAGCGACACCTTTTCTTTTCCTTTTTTTTTCCTGCCTACATTTTTGTTTTGTTTGTTTGTTTTCCTACCAAAGTGAATTCTTCTAAACGATTTCTGCCAGGGACAACCCTTTTGTTGCCGTGGGTTCTTTGACGTGCGCTAAGTGCATGCTGCACAAGGGACCTCGGCTTATCGTCTCATCCGAATGACTAGCATCCAGACAATCACTCAAGGTCTAGTGGAGGGGGAGAAAATATCGGCGGCTGGAACCAGCGCGCTCAGATTCTCTCGCTTCCTAAGCGGACGTGTTAGCTCTTGGCCATCACTCCACTGTTGGCACATGCACCTGAGCTGGTCAGCTACTAGCCATACGGAGAGTTTAGCTGTCAGGCTGGACAACAAAACGGTGTTGAAGGGGAAATGCTGTGCTGAAAACACAAGCTTCTACACACGACCCCGCGTCTGCTACGATTATTTAGAGTGCACCGATGACGATGACGATGACGATGACGATGGCGATGACGATGAGACTCGTGAGGATGACGATAACGACAAAAAAAACAAAGGATGGTAATGACGATGATGATGACGACGACGACGACGCTATTGGCGATGATGAGAACGATATTATTAACGATGATGATGGAGATGACGACGACGACGACGATGAAGACGATGATGATGATGATGATAATGATGATGATGATGATGATGGCGGTGATGATGATGATGATGATGATGATGATGATGATGATTCTCTCTGCTAATCAGAACAATCATAACGGCACCAACCCAGACCACGACCCGACTCCCTGCAACAGTCACAAGTCTCCAGCAGCAACAGGAAGCAGGGCGGCAGTATAACACCATCATCGACAGCAACAACAACAACAACACCAACAACACGACAACAACAGCGTTAACAACAACAGCATGATAACAACGACAATGATAACATAACAACTACTACACGAAAACAACAGTGTTAACAACAACAGCGTAACACCAACGAAAATGATAACATAACAACAACTACAGTATTAACAACAACAGTATGATAACAACGACAATGATAACATAACAACAACTACACGACAACAACAGCGTTAACAACAACAGCATGATAACAACGACAATGATAATATAACAACTACACGACAACAACAGTGTTAACAATAACAACATCATAATAACAACAATGATAATATAACAACAACTACACAACAACTATAGTGTTAACAACAACATAATAATAACAACAACAATGATAACATAACAACAACTACACGACAACAACAGTGTTAACAACAACAGCATAATAACAACGACAATGACAATATAACAACAACTACTCGACAACAACAGCGTTAACAACAACAGCATGATAACAACGACAATGATAATATAACAACTACACGACAACAACAGTGTTAACAACAACAGCATGATAACAACGACAATGATAATATAACAACAACTACTCGACAACTACAGTGTTAACAACAACAGCATGATAACAACGACAATGATAATATAACAACAACTACACGACAACAACAGTGTTAACAACAACAGCATGATAACAACGACAATGATAACATAACAACAACTACACGACAACAACAGTGTTAACAACAACATGATAACAACGACAATGATAATATAACATCAACTACACGACAACAACAGTGTTAACAACAACATGATAACAACGACAATGATAACATAACAACAACTACACGACAACAACAGTGTTAACAACAACATGATAACAACGACAATGATAATATAACATCAACTACACGACAACAACAGTGTTAACAACAACATGATAACAACGACAATGATAATATAACATCAACTACACGACAACAACAGTGTTAACAACAACATGATAACAACAACAACAATGATAATATAACATCAACTACACGACAACAACAGTATTAACAACAACAGCATGATAACAACGACAATGATAATATAACATCAACTACACGACAACAACAGTGTTAACAACAACAGCATGATAACAACGACAATGATAATTATAACATCAACTACACGACAACAGTGTTAACAACAACAGCATGATAACAACGACAATGATAATATAACAACAACTACACGACAACAACAGTATTAACAACAACAGCATGATAACAACGACAATGATAATATAACATCAACTACACGACAACAGTGTTAACAACAACAGCATGATAACAACGACAATGATAATATAACAACTACACGACAACAACAGTGTTAACAACAACAGCATGATAACAACGACAATGATAATATAACAACAACTACTCGACAACTACAGTATTAACAACAACAGCGTCATAACAACAACAATACAATAACAACACCTACACGACAACTACAGTATTAACAACAACAGCGTAATAACAACAACAATAAAATAACAACAATTACACGACAACTACAGTATTAACAACAACAGCATAATAAAAAAAATGATAACATAACAACAACTACATGACAACAGTGTTAACAACAACAGCATGATAACAACAATGATAATATAACAACAACTACACAACTACAGTATTAACAATAACATAATAATAATAATAATAACAACAGTGATAATATAACAACTACACTACAACTACAGTACTGACAACAACAGCATAATAACAACAACAATGATAACATAACAACAACTACACGACAACAACAGTGTTAACAACAACAGCATGATAACAACGACAATGATAACATAACAACAACTACACGACAACAACAGTGTTAACAACAACAACATGATAACAACGACAATGATAATATAACATCAACTACACGACAACAACAGTGTTAACAACAACAGCATGATAACAACGACAATGATAACATAACAACAACTACACGACAACAACAGTGTTAACAACAACAGCATGATAACAACGACAATGATAATATAACAACAACTACACGACAACAACAGTGTTAACAACAACAGCATGATAACAACGACAATGTTAATATAACATCAACTACACGACAACAACAGTGTTAACAACAACAGCATGATAACAACGACAATGATAACATAACAACAACTACACGACAACAACAGTGTTAACAACAACAGCATGATAACAACGACAATGATAACATAACAACAACTACTCGACAACAGTGTTAACAACAACATGATAACAACGACAATGATAATATAACAACAACTACACGACAACAACAGTGTTAACAACAACAGCATGATAACAACGACAATGATAATATAACATCAACTACACGACAACAACAGTGTTAACAACAACAGCATGATAACAACGACAATGATAATATAACATCAACTACACGACAACAACAGTGTTAACAACAACAGCATGATAACAACGACAATGATAATATAACAACAACTACACGACAACAACAGTGTTAACAACAACAGCATGATAACAACGACAGTGATAACATAACAACAACTACTCGACAACAGTGTTAACAACAACAGCATGATAACAACGACAATGATAATATAACAACAACTACACGACAACAGTGTTAACAACAACAGCATGATAACAACGACAATGATAATATAACAACAACTACACGACAACAACAGTGTTAACAACAACAGCATGATAACAACGACAATGATAATATAACAACAACTACACGACAACAACAGTGTTAACAACAACAGCATGATAACAACGACAATGATAACATAACAACTACACGACAACAACAGTGTTAACAAAAACAGCGTAATTACAACGACAATCATGATAACATCGATAGAAAAACGTATAAAAATGCAGGCAGAAAAAAGGGGGGGAAAAAAGAAAAACAAGAGAGGCAAGGCCTTCAAGACTCACTTGTGATACACTTTTAAAAAAATCCAAGCTTTTTATGTATTGAGTATAATTTCAAAATGTAATGTTTAAGATGAGAAAGATCAGTTTAAAGCGAATTAAGTCCCCTAGCATTAATTACAGATTAATTTCCCTTTTTTACTATCTGCACCAAAACGTTTGCAAAATAAATAAAACGTCCATGCTTAGCAAAAGAAGTTCCTGTTTGAACAAAAAATGACAATAAATGACCGCTCTTGTTGTTGCATCAGAATATCAGATCAAAGTGCCAAGTTTAGAGAATACAAAAAATATAAAAATAACAGTAAATGCAGTTTGCATATAATTAGGCTTCATTTTTTATTTCGTTGTGCCCATCCCAGAGGTGCAATATTGTTTTAAACAAGATGACTGGAAAGAACTGAATTTTTCCTATTTTTATGCCTAATTTGGTGTCAACTGACAAAGTATTTGCAGAGAAAATATCAACGTTAAAGTTTACCACGGACACACAGACACACAGACACACACAGACAACCGAACACCGGGTTAAAACATAGACTCACTTTGTTTACACAAGTGAGTAAAAAAAAAGGGTGGCGCTGTCAGTGTAGCGACGCGCTTTCCCTGGGGAGAGCGGCCCGAATTTCACACAGAGAAATCTGTTGTGACAAAGAGAATAATACAACAACAACAACAACACAGCAACAGTATCAACAACAACAGCACAACAACAACAGTACAACAACAACAACAACAACAGCACTGTTAAAATAACGATACCATCATCAACGACAACAACAACAGAGACACACAGAGAGACAGAGAAAGCGACAGAGATATAGAGACAGAGAGAGACAAAGACAGACAGAGAGAGAAACAGACAGAAATAGAGACAGAGAGAAAGAGACAGGCAGACGCGCACACACATACACACACACACACACACACACACACACACATGGAGATGGAGACAGAGAGACAGCGAAATAGAGTGTGTGTGTGTGTGTGTGTGATAGAGACAAGGAGACAGCGAAACAGACAGACAGAGAGAGAGAGAGATAGAGAGAGAGACAGAGACAGAGAAAAGGAGACTGCGAAACAGACAGACAGTGAGAGAGAGAGAGACAGAGAGAGAGACAGAGACAGAACAAAAGATACAAGACATAACCAGACAAAAAAAAAAAAGAGTACCCACACACACACACACACACACACAACGAGAACG
>NC_134908.1:1959744-1962244 GCF_041734735.1 Babylonia areolata
GGAGGAGAAGGAGGATCTGGAGGAGGAGCAGGAGGAGGAGGAGAAGGAGCAGGAGGAGGAGGAGGAGAAGCAGCAAGAGAAGGAAGAGGAGGAGGAGGAACAGGAGGAGAAGGAGGAGAAGAAGGAGGAGAAGAAGGAGGAAGATTAGAGAGGAGGCGTAGAGAACAGGGAGGGGGGGGGGGAGGTGATAACAAACTGATGTTGGTGACGGCGATGACACACATGGGGAAAAAACACACCCTTGAACAGTGTCAGTTTCAGTAGCTCAAGGAGGCGGACAAATCCATATACGCTACACCACATCTGCCAAGCAGATGCCTGACCAGCAGCGTAACCCAACGCGCTTAGTCAGGCCTTGAGAAAAAAAAAAGTAAATAAAAAATAGATAAATACATAGAAAAGGAACTACTACTACTACTACTAATAATATGTATAAGGCGCAAAAACTTGATGAAGTCAACTATAAGCGTGCAAAAATAAAATAAAATAAAATAATAGAAAAATAAATAAATAAAAAATTAAATAAATAAATTAATAATAATAATAATTTGAACAAAAGACAGGAAAGTGTTACGAAAATCAATTTCATTGGAAAAAAAAGAAAAGAAATAATAATAATAATAATAAAATAAATAAATGATAATAATTTGAACAAAAGACAGGAAAATGTTACGAAAACCAATTTCATTGGGAGGAAAAAAAAAGAAAAAAGAAAAAAAAAAAAAAGAGAGAAAGAAAATGAAAGAAACAACAACCAAATAGTTGTTCTTACACTGTGGCTTTCTTCAAACCAAACATACAGAGCGAACAAAGCTGAGAAGAAGACCAGCAAATCAACGATGTTGATGCCAAAGACGATGAGGAGGAGGAGGATGATGATGATGATGATGGAGGAGGATGACTACAAAAAGTGCGAAGGATCACAGTGGATGCTGACAACGATGACAACTGGGATAAAAAAAACAAACAAACAAAACAAACAACAGCACTAAAACAAACAAACAAAAAAACAAACACAAAAAAAACAACACACACACACAAACAAAATCGGACTTGACAACAACAACAACAACAACAAACAAATAGCACAATAAAAAAAGAAATATCATGTTTAGAAAAGAGAGCGAGAGAACAACAATGAAAGCAAGAAGGAAAACACACACACACACACACACACACACACACACACACACACACAGACACACACACACACAACAAACGTGACATCTAGGGGAAAAAAACACACACACAAAATATCCACAAACAAATAAACCAAACGTATCAGACAACAAGAAAAAAGACTGGAAGTAAAATAAAAAATAAAAACAAAATTAAATATAAAAAAAACAGAAATAATATTAATACTCGGAGCAAGACTAGAGCAAAAGACAATGAATAAGTATTATATTAAAAAAAAAACAAGAGAGAGAGAGAAAAAAAAATCTAGAGAGAGAGAGAGAGAGAGGGGGGCGGGGGGGGGGACAGAGACACAGACAGAGGAGACAGATTGGGAAGAAATGTAAGATTTGGAAAAAAAAAAAAAGACATAAAAAAAGAATCAACTGATACAACATAAAAATCAAAAAGTAGAAAGCCTGTACCGAAAAACAGAAAACACACACACACACACACACACACACACACACACACACACAAAACCAACCAAACAAAAAACAAAAAAAATAGAAAGAAAGAACATTAGACAAAAAGAAGGAAGAGAGAGAGAGAGAGCGAGAGGAGAGTGGCAAGATAGAAAGACAGAAGAAACAGATTAAACTAACAGCTAAAGGAATTATACTTTGAAAAAAAAAGAAAGAAAGAAAGAAACGGATTTAGAACGCTTGACTCTCTCTCTCTCTCTCCCCCCCTTCTCTCTCTCCTCCCCCTTTCTCTCTCTATCTCTCTCCTCTCTCTCTGCTCCCCCCCCTCTCTCTCTCCCTCTCTCCACCCTCTCTCTCTCATCTCTATCTTTCCCCTCCCTCTCTCTCTCTTCCCCCTCCCTCTCTCTATCTCCTCCCCTCTCTCTCTCCATCTTCCCCCTCCCTCTCTCTATCTCCTCCCCTCTCTCTCTCTCTCTCCCCCTCTATCTTCCCCAGCCCTCTCTCTATCTCTCCTCCTCCCTCTATCTCTCTCTCTCCTTCTCTCTCCCTCTCTCTCAAAAGAGTTAGAATTTCATTCCCTCCTATATATTTTGCTTTCCGTCACAGGTGATTTTTCAAATGTGCGACCCAGATAATTATTGGCCAGGGGGAAAAAACTAACTGACAGCAATATGATCACTGAAAGATGAGCTGGGAAGGGGAGAGGGTGTGTGTGGGTGGGGGAAGAGCGGGGAAGGACGGGGGGTGAGGGAGGGGGGAGGGGAAAGGGAGGCCTGGGTGGGGGAGGTGGAGGAGGAGGGGGGCGTGGTGTGGGGGAAGAGGGAGGTTAGAACAGGGTTGTGTGTGTGTGTGCGCGGTGTATGGAATAGATGTGATCGGGTGGTCTGGCTTGAGCTATC
>NC_134908.1:1967244-1972244 GCF_041734735.1 Babylonia areolata
CAGACAGACAGACAGATAGATAGATAGACAGACAGATAGATAGATAAATAGATAGACAGATAGGTAGACAGACAGACAGACAGATAGACAGATAGATGGATAGATAGATAGACAGATAGATAGTCGATTCCTCCAATGTGACTGGCACCACATCAAATTATTTTTCAAGTCTAAAAATAGACAGATACACACACAGACAGACAGACAGACAGACAGACAGACACCATGCCAACGAAATGTAGCGCCTCTGGGGTGGTGACGGGGAGGGGGCAGTGGGAGAGGTGGGGGGCGGGGGGGGGGGCGTGGGGTAGGATAGCAGGGGTGGGGGATTTCTGGGCATCTCCCCTGCCCCGCAGTGTGCAGTCTGGCTCTGTATTTATTTAGCTAAGTACTTCAGCTGAGAGAAAACACTTGTATCCCAAGTGTTGTGCTATCTGGTTATGCTTATCGTGTTATAGCTGACGCACGCTGAACTCTGTCATCGCTCCCCTGTTCATATGGACGAGACGATAAACCGAGGTCCCGTGTGCAGCATGCACTTAGCGCACGTAGAAGAACCGACGGCAACAAAAGGGTTGTCCCTGGCAAATTTCTGTAGAAAAATGCACTTTGATAGGAAAACAACTAAAAAACAAAACAAAAAAAAACTGCAGGCAGGGAAAAAAAAGGTGGGAGGTTAGGGGGGGGGGGGGGGGGGGAGAGGGGAAGGGGGGGGGGGGGCGCCCTCAGTGTAGCGACGCGCTCTCCGAATTTCACACAGAGAAATCTCTTGCGACAAAAAAGAATAATACAAATGCAAATACAAATACAAATACAAATACAAATGCCAGCCCCCCCCCTCACCCAACACCCCAAGTGACCTGAAGGAGCCGATCTGGTCCGGGACAGCGGAGAGTTGGTTGCTTCCCAGGTTGAGCAAGGTGAGGGGGGTGACGGCGCACAGGCTCTCGGGGATGAACTCGATGACGTTGTGGCTAACGTCCAGGGTCTTCATGCGAGGTACCTTGGCGCCCATGTCGGGCAGGTGGGCCAGGCGGTTGTGGGACAGGTCCACGAAGGCGCCCAGCTCGTAGAACGTCTTCCTCAGGGTCTGCACGACACCGGGGGGGGGGGGGGGGGAGGTGGTGTAGAGGATGGATATGGAGGAGGGTCAGGGAGGAGGATGGTGGAGGAAGAAAAGGGAGGAAAGAGGGAGAGGGAGGAGGGTGGGGAGGAGGAGGAAAGGAGGAGGAATACGATAACAACAAGCATGATGATGATGATGGTGCTGATTGTCCACCAATACGCATGCTCACACAGCAGAGATGAGAGCACGAAGGTACTGCTGCTGCTGCTGCTGCTGATGATGATGATGGTGACGAAGAAGAAGAAGAAGAAGAAGAAGAAGGTATTGTTGATGATGATGATGATGATGATGATGACGACGATGTTAATGACGACGACACACTCAGGGAAGAGTACAGACACACAGACACAAACACAGTATAAAGATGTACAAATGATTTCAACACACACACACACACACACACACACACACACACACACACACACACACCAAACAAAAAAACAACAACAAAGATCAACACAAAACAACAAATACCAACAAACAAGAGCTGCACAAGGAAACTCCACACCCTTCCCCCAAAACCCTCCCCACCCCCCCACACCTTACTCCACACCCCACCCCCAATCAGCCGACAAACGGATGACCCCCACCCCCCGCCCACCTTCCCCGCCCCAGCCCCCCACCCCCACCTCCCCCTCCCCAGTACAAGCCAAGAAATCCGGTGTCACCTTGACCATGTTGAAGGAGAGGTCCAGCTCCTTGAGGGCGGGGCACTTGCTGATGGTTTTGGGCAACTTCTTGATCCTGTTGTTGGTCACCTTCAGGTAGGCCATGGCCACCGCCTTGTTCACCGTCTTGGGCAGCGTCTTGAGGTTGTTGTTGCTCGCCTTCACCAGCTCCAGGGTCTGGATCTGTACAGGGGGGGGGGGGGGGGTGAGGGGTCTGCACTGTCAGCCTCTGGTTCTCTTTGGGCAGTGTGTGATGTGGGGTTCTGTAGGATGAGGTGGAATTGTGGTGTGGTGGGGTGTGGTGTGGTGTGGTGTGGGGTGGGGTGGGGTGTGGTGTGGGGTGTGGTGTGGTGTGGTGGGGTGGGGTGGGGTGTGGTGGGGTGGGGTGGTGGGGTGGGGTGGGGTGGGGTGTGGTGGGGTGTGGTGTGGTGTGGTGGGGTGTGGTGGGGTGTGGTGTGGTGTGGTGTGATGTGGTGTGGTGTGGTGTGGTGGGGTGTGGTGTGGTGTGATGTGGTGTGGTGGGGTGTGGTGGGGTGTGGTGTGGTGTGGTGTGGTGTGGTGAGGTGTGTGTGGTGTGGGGTGTGGTGGGGTGTGGTGTGGTGGGGTGTGGTGGGGTGTGGTGTGGGTGTGGTGGTGTGGTGTGGTGGGGTGTGGTGTGGTGGGGTGTGGTGGTGTGGTGTGGTGTGGTGTGGGGTGTGGGTGGGGTGTGGTGGGGGTGGGGTGATGTGGTGTGGTGGGGTGGGGTGAGGTGTGGGTGGGGTGGGGTGGGGTGTGTGGGGTGGGGTGGGGTGTGGTGGGGTGTGTGTGGTGTGGTGTGGTGGGGTGTGGTGGGGTGGGTGTGGTGTGGTGTGGTGTGATGTGATGTGGTGTGGTGGGGTGGGGTGGGGTGTGGTGGGGTGGGGTGTGGTGTGGTGTGGTGTGGTGTGGTGTGATGTGGTGGGGTGTGGTGTGGTGTGGTGTGGTGGGGGTGGGGTGTGGGTGTGGTGTGATGTGGTGGGGTGTGGTGTGGTGTGGTGTGGTGGGGTGTGGTGTGGTGGGGTGTGGTGTGGTGTGGTGGGGTGTGGTGTGATGTGGTGGGGTGTGGTGGGGTGGGGTGTGGGGTGGGGTGGGGTGGGGTGTGGTGTGGTGGTGTGCTGTGGTGTGGTGTGGTGGGGTGGGGTGGGGTGTGGCGTGGTGGGGTGTGGGGTGTGGTGTGGTGGTGATGAAGTGAAACGGGATGGGATGGGATGAAATGCGTGTGTGTGTGTGTGTGTGTGTGTGTGTCCCGTGTCCCAAAGGTCCCGCATGCAGCATGCACGCAGCGGACGTAAAAGAACCTACGGCAACAAAAAGGGTTGTACCTGTAGAAAAGCCCACTTCGATAGGAAAACAAGTAACATTGCAGGCAGAAAAAAAACAACAAAAAAACATCAAATAAAGAAGTATTGCGCTCTCAATGTGGCGTCGCGCCTTCCTTGGGGAGAAAGCAGCCCGAATTTCACACAGAGAAATCTGTTGTGACAAAAAGAGTAATACAATACAACACAATACAATACAACACAATACAATACAATACAATACAATACAGTATGGTTTCTCCATTGCAATGGGAAGTCATTTGCAGCTTAGTCTTTTGTGAAGGACCGTGACTCTCAAACTAGGAGGCAAAATTGCGCTAGCTCTTAGTGCTGCAGCCTTGGGGGGGGCTAGTTGGCCTTTGGGGAACCATCCCAACGCCGACTGTCCTAAAACTTTCTTGGCTGAAGAGAGAGTGGGGATGTAACTTGGGGCAAGACACTCTCCCACTATAATCAGATTCTAGCCCAGATAGTCGGGACAGCAGCTGCATCCTCTGCTGTTCTGATGGTCATAGTTCGGACACGACGGACTATCACACAACAATCCCATACTGTATCCGCATTTTTAGTTTTAACTCACTCAGTACGGCCAGTCCTCTCTTCTCCTCTACACAGACCCCTCGGATGTCCAGTGGGTGTCTGAATGACCCAACCTTTAGCTTCCGGCGTCAGAATTGTGGTATTCTTTGTCAACATTCACCTCTTCAGTATAAGAGCCTTCCGCTTGCAATATTTTGATGATGGTAACTGGGGTGAAACGCTGTTAACGTCGTCTCTTTCGCCGTTCGTATGGAGAGAGTTAAATTCTGTGCATTGTAAAATATGGATAAAAAAAAAACAAAAAAAAATTCGAGAAAAAACAAAAACAAAGAAACAACAACGACAACCAAAAGAAACCCAACGACAAAAAAAAAACAACACAAAAACACAACGGTCCACCCTCCACCTGCCTTGAAAAGGGTGTTGGGCAGCGAGCCGATGATGTTGTTGGTGACATCACACCACCTGAGATGTTCCAGGTGATGGATCGTCCGGGGCAGCTTCTTCAGCTTGTTGTTGTCCATGCGGAACTCCACTGCCAAGGCCATGATCTCCTCGTTCCGGCAGATCTGGGTACAGGTGGGTGCAAAGAAAAGAAATGCAAAATGTGATGTGCGTGCAAGTTGGTCAAGTTGTATGATGTTTTTTTTCAATGCACACACACACACACACACACACACACACACACACACATGCACACACATTGACACACACACACTCTCCTTCTATATCTATATAAAGAGAGAGAGAGAAAGGGTGTGTGTGTGTGTGTGTGTGTGTGTGTGTGTGTGTGTGTGTGTGTGTGTATGCGAGCGCGCTTGTATGTGTGTGTATGTGTTTCCATTGTGTTTATGTTTGTGTATAGTTTACTAGATTCATTTCGTGTGTGTGTGTGTGTGTGTGTGTACTTCCATTGTGTTTATGTATATGTGTATGGTTCGCTAGGTACATTTGGATGTGTGTATATATCAATAACAACAAACACACACACACACACACACACACACACACACACACACACACCAACAAACACACACACGCTCAAACACCCTACCCCACCCCCACGCCACCCCCCTACCCTTCCTACTCCCCAACTACAACACACCCCCTTCACACACACACACACACACACACACACACACACCCTGTCTTTACTCCCACCACCCACCCACACACCACAGCCACCCCACCCACCACCCATCCACACACCAGCCCCTTACCTCCATGGGCACGGCTTTCAGGCCGCAGGTGGAGATGAGGACGTGGACGCCGTTGTTCTCATCGCGGATCATGTGCTTCCGGAGTCCGGCCGCCAGGCCTCTGATCATG
>NC_134908.1:1979744-1989744 GCF_041734735.1 Babylonia areolata
TGCCTATTGTGAAAATAACAGGCACTTTGGGATCGGTGTGTGTGAAAACTATTACTTTAGTTTTATCTATGTTAATTTTTAGATCCCAGTTTTCACAATACAGACTGAATTTATCTAGTTTCCTTTGTAATGCTATCTTTGCCGTGGACAAAATTACTAGGTCATCAGCATATAATGTGTGTGTGTGTGTGTGTGTGTGTGTCTGTGTCTCTGTGTGTGTACGTTTGTATACACAAATATATAAATATACATATATATATATATATATATATATATATATATATGTGTGTGTGTGTGTGTGTGTGTGTGTACATGCATATATAGTGCAGCCTTGATACTTAGTTGCAAACCCTGGTGAGTGTTCACTTCCATCATACTTATCAAAGTACACGAGAATCGTTCCAAAACAAAGGACAAAAGAGTGGGTGGACAAAAACGTCGGGGGGGCAGGAAGGGGAGGGGAGGGGAGAGGTTGGGGGGGGGGGGGGCTCACAGACTGGGGGGTACACCGGCTGTGGCAGCAGTTGGGGGCTTGTGGACGGCGGACGGTGGGCGGTGGCGATGGCTACAGTCTTGTTGTCGTGGTCACCAGCGCTGTCTGGGGCCCGCCAGGGTCAGACGCAGTTATCGACCCTGTCACTGCGGACACACCAGCCCGCCCGGGCTTAGCCACTGACAAAATACTTCTCCCCCTTCCTCCCCTCCTCCCCCCTCTCTCTCTCTCTCTCTCTTCCTCCCTCCCTCCCCTCTTCCTCCTCCTTTTCCCCCATCTCGCCCCCCCCCCATCCGCACCCCCCCCAAGTGGTTGTCGTCCCTTCTGTTTCTATACCTCCTGTCTCTCCCCAATTCTCTGTCTCTGTCTCTCTCCTGTGTGTGTGTGTGTGTGTGTGTGTGTGTGTGTGTGTGTGCGTGTGTGCGTGAGAGAGAGAGGGAGAGAGAGTCTGTGAATGTGTGTCTATGTATGTGCGTCCTTGTGTGAGTGTGTGTATGTGTGTGCGTCCGTGTGAGTGTGAGAATGTGAGTGTGTGTGTGTGTGTGCGTGTGTGGGCGCGCGTGCGTGTGTGTACGCGTGCGTGTGTGTGTGTGTATGTATGTGAGTGAGTGTGTGCGTGTGTGTGCGCGTGCGTGTGTGTGTGTGTGTGTGTGCGCGCGCGCGTGCTTGTGTGTGTGTATGTGTGTGCGTGTGCGTACGTGTGTGTATATATATATATGTGAGTGTGTGTGTTTGTGCTAGTACCTCTGTGTGTCTGTGTATGTGTGGTGTAGAGACGACGTGGGAAGGTGGTGGTGGTGGTGGTGGTGGGGGGGTGGTATCTGCGAGGGTGTCAGTCGGTAGTGGTTCCTTTGTTGTCTTTATGTTAGGTTTTCTGGGTCCCGTTTCTCTTCAAAATGGCCCCGTGTCTTTTCCGTCCATACCCCCCACCCCCACCCCTACCCTACCTTACCCCAGCCACACCACAATGTCTCTCTCTCTCTCTCTTTCAGTCTTATTCATTATGAACATGCGCTCTTTCCTTTCTCTCAACCCCTCTGCTAATCTCTCTCTCTCTCTCGCTCACTCTGTTTCTCTCTTGAGAACGGCACAACGGCAGATGTGTAAGTCGGCCAAAGTGCTAATATCTTCACCGTTGGAAAATAAAGATTCATTCAAAGATTCATTCATTCTCTATTTACCTATCTCTCCCTCTCACATCTTTCTCACATTCTCTCTTCGTCCCCCACCCCCCCCCCTCTCTCTCTCTCTGCCTCCCTTTCTTTCTCTCTTCCTCCCCTTCTCTCTCTCTCTCAATTCAATTCGTCTCTCCCTCCATCTCTTTCTCTTTCTTTTTCTCTCTCCCTCCCCCACTCCCTCTCTCTCTATCTATATGTCTGTCCTCAATCGCTCCCAGCCTCTCTTTCCCTCTCTCATCCTCCCACTCCCTTTCTCTCTCTCTCTCTTTCTCTCTCTGCCTGCCTCCGTATACCTCCTTCCGTATACCCCTCTCAACCTCTCTTCCTCCCCCCCCCTCTCTCTATCTATCTGTCTGTCCTCAATCGCTCTCAGCCTCTCTTTCCCTCTCTCATCCTCCCACTCCCTTTCTCTCTCTCTCTCTTTCTCTCTCTGCCTGCCTCCGTATACCTCCTTCCGTATACCTCTCTCATCCTCTCTCCCTCCCCCCCCCCCCTCCCTCTCTCTCTATCTGTCTGCCCTCCTCAATCGCTCCCAGCCTCTCTTTCCCTCTCTCATCCTCCCACTCCCTTTCTCTCTCTCTCTCTCTCTCTCTCTCTGCCTGCCTCCGTATACCTCCTTCCGTATACCTCTCTCATCCTCTCTCCCTCCCCCCCTCCCTCTCTCTCTATCTATCTGTCTGTCCTCCTCAATCGCTCTCAGCCTCTCTTTCCCTCTCTCATCCTCCCACTCCCTTTCTCTCTCTCTCTCTTTCTCTCTCTGCCTGCCTCCGTATACCTCCTTCCGTATACCTCTCTCATCCTCTCTCCCTCCCCCCAATCCCTCTCTCTCTCTCTATCTGTCTGTCCTCATCAATCGCTCTCAGCCTCTCTTTCCCTCTCTCATCCTCCCACTCCCTTTCTCCCTCCCTCTCTCTCTCTCTCTCTCTGCCTCCATATACCTCTCTCATCCTCTCTTCCTCCCCCCTACCCATCTCTCAATTCAGTTCTTCTCTCTCTCTCTGTCTCTGCCCTTCCCCACCGCCCCCCCCCCCCCGCCCCTCTCTCTCTCTCTTTCCCTTTCTCTCTCACTCCATCGACCATTCTTTTTATGGTTTGGTGCCCTCCATGCCAATGGTCCATCACACTCTGTGTCCCGTTGTCTGTTTTTTGTTTTTTGGCGTGTTTTTTTTTCTTTTTTTTCTTCTTTGATCGAAAGTGGGGGGTGAATAATTCAGGGTCAACTTCCCTGTCTCGTGTTGGGACGCTCTCTCTTTCCCACTCTCTGTCTCTCTCTTTCTCTCTCTCTCTGTCTGTCTCTATCTCTGTCTATCTATCTATCTATCTCATTCGTCTGTCTGTCTGTATGTCTGTCTAGTTTCTCTCATCTCTCTTTCTCTCCCTCTCTTCGTCTCTCTCTATTCCTCTCTCTCCCTCACTCCCTCTGTCCCTCTCACTCCCTCTCTCTCATCTCTCCCTCTCTCTGTCTCTCTTACTCCCTCTCTCTCTCTCTCTCCCTCCGTCTCTCTCTCCCCACCGCTCTCTCCCTCTCTCTCTCTCCCTCCGTCTCTCTCCCCCCCCTCTCTCTCTCTCCCTCTGTCTCTCTCCCCCACGCTCTCTCTCCCTCTCTCTGACCCCCCCTCTCTCTCTCTCCCTCCGTCTCTCTCCCCTACGCTCTCTCCCTCTCTCTGACCGCCCCCCCTCCCTTCCCCTCTCTCTCTCTCCCTCTTTTTTTTCTCTCTCTCTCTCCCTCTCTCTGACCCCCCCCCCCTGCCCTCCCCTCTCTCTCTCTCCCTCTTTTTTTTTCTCTCTCTCTCTCTCTCTGTGTCCCAGTCGACCCCATTTTTTGGTTATGTTGCTTCCAGCTTCAGTGGCACATCACTGTTGGTGTTCCATTGTCTGTTTGATAGAAGGGCGAGGGGTGCAGGGCATGGAAGGGAATGATTTGGGTCGACTCTCCCTCCCTCTCACCTAAACGTCTGTGTGTCTGTGTAGTGTGTGTGTGTGTGTGTGTGTGTGTGTGTGTGTGTGTGTGTGTGTGTGTATGTCTGTGTGTGTCCGTGTGTGTGAGGGGGGGGGGGGTTGTAAGTGTCCCTGTATATATATGTATGTGTGTGTGTGTGTGTGTGTGTGTGTGTGTGTGTGTGTGTGAGAGAGAGAGAGAGTATGTGTGTGGGGAGTGAGGAATATATATATATATATATATATATATGTGTGTGTGTGTGTGTGTGTGTGTGTGTGTGTGTGTGTGTGTGTGTGTGTGTGTGAGAGAGAGAGAGAGAGAGAGAATGTGTGTGTGGGGGGTGAGGGGGTTGTAAGTGTCCCTGTATATATATATATATATATATATATATATATATATATATATATATATATATGTGTGTGTGTGTGTGTGTGTGTGTGTGTGTGTGTGCGTGCGTGCGTGCGTGTGTGTGTGTGTGTGTGTGTGTGTGTGTGTGTGTAAGTGTCCGTGTATATATATCTCTCTTTCGCTCTCTCTCTCTCCCCCCTCCCCTCTGTGTGTGTGTGTGTGTGTGTGTGTGTGTGTGTGTGTGTGTGTGTGTGTGTGTGTGTGTGTGTGTGTGTGTGTGTCTGTGTGTGTCTGTGTGTGAATGTTTGATTTTGATGCACTGCGTTGGAAATGTTGACTTAGAACAAATATTGGTAAAAAAGGAGAACATCGCTCACAGAGGGTAAAACCTACAAGTCACCAATAGATACTTGGAAGAAGCTGGATACCACGTCAAATAAAATTATAACTAAATATATATATAAGCAATTTGCCAGTATGTAAAGAAAACAAATTTGGGTTCAGGACACATCCTTGCTAAACTCCTTTGGGATATCAAACCAAAAAAACAAAACCAAAAAGTCTGAATACTGCATGGTCATTTGCTCCAACGCAGGCTGTAGGCAATTAGTTTGTACATGGTGCTATCATTTAAAGGATTTGTCATAACTTTTCGCCCGTTGAAGAAGTCACATAGGTTTACTTCTTGGACTGAATCAAAAGCTTTCGTGAAATCTGAAGAAAAGCACACCTTTATTGGTCCTAACACATGTTACCTCTCTATCTGTCTCTCATCTCTGACAATCTTAGTCTCTGTTCTCTAACCACCATCTCTCTCTCTCTCTCTCTCCAGTCTGTTCTGTGTTCCTCTCTCTCAAGCTCTCTCTCTCTCTCTCTCTAGTCTGTTCTCTATTCCTCTCTCTCTCCCCCTCTCTTCTCTCTCCAGTCTGTTGTCTATCCCCCCCCCCCCCCCCCCAAGAACCACGCTCTCCATGTTCATTTTCTCTGCCCCTCACACCCCCAATCCCTCACCCCACCCCTTAAAAAAAAGAAAAAGAAAAAAAAGAAGAAGCAGAAGAAAATAAGAAAGACGACGAGGAGGAGGAAGAGCACACAGGGCTTGACAAAGTATTATTTCTGTCTGACTGACAGCACCATCATGTTCTCGCAGACTGGCGCCATCTCTGCTCTTCCACGCTTTGATGCTGTCCGAGGGCCTGTCTCGCCTCCCTCCCTCCCTCCCTCCCTCTGCCCACAACCCCCCCACCCCCCCCCCGTCCCCCCCATCACCCTCCCCTCCCCTACAGTCCCCTCGCCCGTACACTCGTTTTCGCACTTTCGTGGTGGTGACCTCTCAGTCGGGCGAAAGATAGACTCGGTCCCTATTGGTGGTGATAAAAAAAAAGAGAGAGAGTTGGGGTTGTGTGTGTGTGTGTGTGTGTGTGTGTGTGTGTGTGTGAGGTTTGTCTGTATATCTATGTATATGAAAAGGTGGAGGAGGGTGCGGGTGATGGTGTGTGTGTGTGTGTGTGTGTGTGTGTGTGTGTGTGTGTGTGTGTGTGTGTGTGTGTGTTGAGAGTATTTATTTGCGGGTGTGATAGAAGGAGATGACAAGAAAAATACCAACCAACCAATCAATCTGTTAAAAAAGAAATAATCGAAAAAAAAACCCAACAAAAACCCATAAATAATCATCCAATCAAATGCGATGGCTAATAATGTATTTCCTGACTGCATCCTTCAGAATACACTGACCTAATTGCGGTTGGCTATCATGCTCCTGATTATCAGACATGATAAAACTTTGGGAGGGGGTGCGGGTGTGTGGAGGACAATAACATCAAATAAGATACTGGCAAGATGACTGAAGTAGGGGAAAAAAAATAACTGACACACTTGTGGAAACCAAAAGTCTACTGTGCACCAGTATTTACACACACACACACACACACACACACACACACACACACACACACACACATTCATTGACTCAAAACAGACTGGTTGTGACAAACAGAGATAATTATAGAAAAGAACATATTATTGTACCAATGAGCGACACACACACACACACACACACACACACACACACACACACACACACACAGACAGACAGACAGACAGGAAGAGACAGACAGAGAGACGGAGAGACAGAGACAGAGACAAACACTGACAGAGAGAGACAGACAGACATACATACATACAGAAAGATACAGACAAGAAGAGACAGACAGACAGACGGAGAGAGACAGACAGACAGAGACAGGCATTGACAGAGAGAGACAGAGAGAAAGATAGAGACTGAGACAGAAACGCAGACAGACAGACGGACACAGACAGAGAGACAGACAGAGACAGAGAGAGATTGACATACAGACAAATAGAGACAGGGAGAGAGAGAGACACAGAGAGAGACACAGAGAGAGACAGACAGACAGAGAGACAGAGAGAAACAGAGACATCGACACAGAAGAGAGAGAGACAGACAGACAGAGACAGACAGAGAGACAGAGAGAAACAGAGACATCGACACAGAAGAGACAGAGACAGACAGACAGAGACAGACAGAGAGACAGAGAGAGACAGAGAGAAACAGAGACATCGACACAGAAGAGACAGAGACAGACAGACAGAGACAGACAGAGAGACAGAGAGAAACAGAGACATCGACACAGAAGAGACAGACAGACAGAGAGACAGAGAGAAACAGTAACATCGACACAGAAGAGACAGAGACAGACAGACAGAGACAGACAGAGAGAAACAGAGACATCGACACAGAAGAGACAGAGACAGACAGAGAGACAGAGAGAGACAGAGAGAAACAGAGACATCGACACAGAAGAGACAGAGACAGACAGACAGAGACAGAGAGAGAAACAGAGACATCGACACAGAAGAGACAGAGACAGACAGAGAGAGACAGACAGAGAGAAACAGAGACATCGACACAGAAGAGACAGAGACAGACAGAGAGAGACAGACAGAGAGAAACAGAGACATCGACACAGAAGAGACAGAGACAGACAGAGAGAGACAGACAGAGAGAAACAGAGACATCGACACAGAAGAGACAGAGACAGACAGAGAGAGACAGACAGAGAGAAACAGAGACATCGACACAGAAGAGACAGAGACAGACAGACAGAGAGAAACAGAAAAATCGACACAGAAGAGACAGAGACAGACAGAAAGAGAGACAGAGAGAAACAGAGACATCGACACAGAAGAGACAGAGACAGACAGACAGAGAGAAACAGAGACATCGACACAGAAGAGACAGAGACAGACAGACAGAGAGAAACAGAGACATCGACACAGAAGAGACAGAGACAGACAGACAGAGAGAAACAGAGACATCGACACAGAAGAGACAGAGACAGACAGACAGAGAGAAACAGAGAGACAGAGAGAAACAGAGACATCGACACAGAAGAGACAGAGACAGACAGACAGAGAGAAACAGAGACATCGACACAGAAGAGACAGAGACAGACAGACAGAGACATCGACACAGAAGAGACAGAGACAGACAGACAGAGAGAAACAGAGACATCGACACAGAAGAGACAGAGACAGACAGACAGAGAGAAACAGAGACATCGACACAGAAGAGACAGAGACAGAGGGACAGAGAGAAACAGAAAAATCGACACAGAAGAGACAGAGACAGACAGAAAGAGAGAAACAAGAGACATCGACACAGAAGAGACAGAGACAGACAGACAGAGAGAAACACAGACATCGACACAGAAGAGACAGAGACAGACAGACAGAGAGAAACACAGACATCGACACAGAAGAGACAGAGACAGACAGACAGAGAGAAACAGAGAGACAGAGAGAAACAGAGACATCGACACAGAAGAGACAGAGACAGACAGACAGAGAGAAACAGAGACATCGACACAGAAGAGACAGACAGACAGAGAGACAGACAGAGAGAAACAGAGACATCGACACAGAAGAGACAGAGACAGAGACAGACAGAGAGGACAGGGAGTGAGGCAGGGAGAGGAGGGGAGGGGGAGGGGGGAGGGGGTGTGCGAGACAAGGTCAGAGGAGAAAGTCCGCCCCAGAAACAACATTGCAGTGACGGTCAGACAAAACAAGAGCTTCTGGAAACACAGGGAACACCCCCCCCACACACACACACCCCCCCTTCACACTGACTACTGTCTCATAGTCACTGGTGTGTCACCGCCACACACTGGCGATGGCTGTCCTGTCCTGTCCTGTCCTGTCCTGTCCTGACGTTCTTCCATCTGACTTCATCCCCCCCATCTGATTCCATCCCATCTGCTGTCATGTCTTTGCCTTTTTTCTTTCTTTTTTTTTTTTTCCTTTCCTTTCCTTTTTTTTTTTTTTTCGTTTTGTCTAATTGTGAGATCCGTTTTCATTCTTTGCCTGTTCCGACTTTCGCTTCTCCTTCTCCTCCTTCCTCCCTCCTCCTCCTCCTCCTCCTTCTTCTTCTTCTTCTTCTTCTTCTTCTTCGTTGACTTCTTCATCGCTGTGGAGTGATGGCGCGCTGGTTCCAATCACGGCTCAGCCGCCGATATTTTCTCCCCCTCCACTAGACCTTGAGTGGTGGTCTGGACGCTAGTCATTCGGATGAGACGATAAACCGAGGTCCCGTGTGTAGCATGCACTTAGCGCACGTAAAAGAACCCACGGCAACAAAATAGTTGATCCTGGCAAAATTCTGTAGAAAAATCCACTTCGATTGGGGGGGAAAAAACTGCACGCAGAAAAAAATACAAAAAAAAAAAGGGTGGCGCTGTAGTGTTGCGACGCGCTCTCCAAGGGGAGAGCAGCCCGAATTTCACACAGAGAAATCTGTTGTGATAAAAAGAAATACAAATACAAATCTTTTCTTGTACTGAGTTTCACTTCTTCTTCTTCCTCTTCTTCTTCTTCTTCTTCCCGTTACACGACCAACACCCAACACCGACTTGCCGATGACTCTGTTGTGGTTGGTGCATGCATTATTTATGTGTCTCCATAACCCACCGAACACTGGCATGGATCTTTAACGTGCGTGTTTGATCTTTTGCGTGCGTATACACACGAAGAGGGTTCAGGCACTAGCAGGCCTGTACATATGTTGACCTAGGAGATCGGGGAAAAAAAAATCTCCACCCTTTACCCACCAGGCGCCGTTACCAAGATTCGAAGCCAGGACCCTCAGATTGAACGTCCAACGCTTTAAGCACTCAGCTATTGCGCCCGTCATCGTACATGTTTGAAGCCGACAATGATGATATCAAAATGCTTTGATTTCTATGCTAATTAAGCAGAAGAAGAAGAATATCATAGCCACGATAACAACGACAGTTATCATTTCCACAATGGTGACGGCGATAACGTTAAGGACGATGGCAACAACGACGTGGATGATGGCGAAAATTCAAAATGCCACGGAACTACGCACGCAATATACTCTCTGATTTAATCTCATTTTCGGATTCTTCTGGCTCAGTGGAGACTTCTGAACCTCGTTTCCGACAAAAAACGGGATGCACTTGATAATAACGAATTTGTTCGAAACAGTCTAAAGACTGTCAGTTCATGACACATTATGACTGAATGCTGTGTCAATCAATCACTTATCTTCTGAGTGTCAAAATTCATCTACTGAATAATGAAGAAAAAGAGAGAAAAAAAACAACAACCAAAAAGTGATGAAAAGGAACTTCTATGCAACAAAGACGTCGATATGACTGTCACTGGGCATAACATCAGGATTACAGGAGCAAAGTGGCAGAAAGGTTAAGACGCTTATCTGCCAATCCGTGTCCGTGAAGGGTGCTGGTTCGAATCCCGCTCTCGCCCTTCCTCCCAAGACTGAGCGTCTAGTCATGCGGGTCAGACGATAAACCGAGGCCCCGTGTGCATAACGCACTTGGCAAACTTAAGGGGGGACACGGCAGTGCAAAAGAGAGCAAAAAATGATGATTTTTCATGATTTGGGTTTTTGATGGATTTTGATTCTTCTATCATGTGCATAAGTTTTTCCACAGTAAAGATGTCTTTAACAATGAAAAAATTGCCAATAAAGATTGC
>NC_134908.1:1994744-2019744 GCF_041734735.1 Babylonia areolata
ACAGAGAGAGAGACACAGAGAGACAGACAGAGAAACAGAGACAGAGAGACAGACAGACAGAGAAAGAGAGAGAGACAGAGAGAGACAGGCAGAGACAGAGACAGAGAGAGACAGACAAACAGAGACAGAGAGAGACAGAGACAGAGAGAGAATGAGTGTAAGAGAGTAAGAGAAAGAGAGAATGAGATTAAAAAAAAATGAGAGAGGGAGGGAGAGAGAGAGAGAGGATGAGAAAGCAAGAGAAAGAGAGAATGAGAGAAAGAGAGAGTAGGGGAGAGAGAGAGAGAGAGAGAGTGAGAATGAGAGAAGGAGAGAATGAAAGATGGAGAGAGAGAGAGAGAACACTGAACACTGAACTGCTTAATGTCATTAGCTGTGAAGCTCCAGTGACATAGTAGGAACAAATCAGATCAAATTGCTGCAATACAGATAAAATGGAACAGAAAGGAAAAACCGATTCTGAGCAACATAAACTAATAAGAGATAAGCGACACTTTGGCACTTTGTCATTAACTTAAAGTACATGTGACTGTGGTGTGCTGTGCATTTTTTGTTGTTGTTGTTGTTTGTTTGTTTGTTTTGGGTTTTGTTGTTGTTGGTGGGTTTGTTGTTGTTGTTGTTTTTGTTTTTTTTTGGGGGGGGGTTGTTGTTGTTGTGTTGTTGTTTTTTTTGGGGGGGTGGTTGTTGTTGTTTTTTTTTTTGGGGGGGGGGTTGTTGTTGTTGTTGTTTTTGGGGGGTTGTTGTTGTTGTTTTTTGTTCTTTTTTGTTTTGTTGTTTTAGTCGTTCGTCTACAAGGTTTGGACGGTGACAGAAAACAAAGTACTTATAAAGAGAGAGAGGGGGGAGAGGGGGAGCGAGATAGAGAGAGAGAGAGACAGAGAGAGAGAGAGAGTGAGAACAGAGAATGAGACAGCAAGAGGGAGAGAAAATGAGACAGACAGGCAGACAGACACAGAAAGACAGACAGACAAACAGACAGATACAATGTTCTGTGTATCACGGGGAGGCTGAAGCGGAAGAGAGAGAGAGACAGAGACAGACAGACAGAGACAGAGAGACAGGCAGAGACAGAGAACGGATGCCTTTGACAAGGCTGTTTTATTTCAGATCACTGACAATTGACAAAGGCTTTTCTTGTGGCATTTAACCTTGTCGTACCATTCATGATCAAAGAAATGGATTAGAGCACCTGCAAAAAGATTGAAAGCTACCAAATCTATAGTATCTCTGCCGCTTCTGGTTGTGGTATGTGCTATGGTACTGCCATCACTACCACTGGAGAGGACAAGTAGCGTGAATTACAGCTTAACTATTGTGCAACAAGCACTCTGACTCCCTCAACAATAGCACTGCTATTGCTGCTTCTGTACTATCACTGGGCGAAAATGACTGCTTTTAGTAGTCTCCTGTTACAAGAGCTGCTTTCTTTCCCCCTCCTTACAATGGCAGTACTGGTGTCATTACTGTAACACCATCAACAAATGACTTCGTTTGTTGTAAAGCGCTTACAGCTTGGTCTGTGACCGAGGAGAGGCGCTGTAGAAGTATCCATATCATATCATCATATCGTCGTCATAGCGCAAATTACAGCTATTCGTCACTATCACGGGTTCCCCAGTAACCTGGCATGGTCGTTCGCCAGAGCGCTGCACTGCTGAACACGTCACCAACTGACGTCATTTCTGGCGTTCGTCGGCCTGGGGCCTGGTTTCCAGTTGTTAGTACCCTGCTTGACAGCGCTTCTGCTCTGTGAGTCCAAATTCTTTTTCTTTTTTTAATAACAATTATGTTTGTCCTTCGGATTCGAAGACAACCGTAGATTTTATTATTAATATTATTTTGAAATCATGACTAGCGCTTGACTTGGATTACAGTGGGGAATAGTTGCGAAGGTGGTCACCCTCACTCTCTCGTCCCAGCCTATGCTGACATAGTCAAGACGGCTGGAGATAGGTCAGGATGCAGTGGATGGCCGGCAGTGTTCTGCATGTGTCTCACCGCGCCCTTTTAGCGCTCCACGGCGCATTGCTGCTGAGAATCGCTTTCTGTCCGTTGAAACAATGATGGTTTCTTCCGCGCAGTCCCTCCGAATCCAGGCTTCACACTCTGGGTAGACAAGCCCTGAATGTTGTGGGTCCACGGCAGTTCTTGCGGCGTGCTCGCAAGTCTCCCTACCCATTGTGTGGCATCCTCACCCGCCATTGCAGCTGTTGGGAGATGTCTCCTCTTCCACCTGCTCCGCCGTTAGGATGACGACATGTTGCAGGTAGTGCTGGGTTACATGGTTACCAGTAGCAGCGAGAACCTCTGACCAGTTTGGAGTCCAAATATCAACTGTGCTAGTTATATCAAAAGTCGCTTCGGGGTTGATGGGAGCATTGGACAGGGCTGGTGGCCAGTGTGGAACGTCACCAGAATGACCTGCTTCTGTGGACTGGAGGTGACGGTCGTTAATCCTTCTCTGTGCATGGATTCAGCACTGACCCGATGATCCTCGTCTTGTCACTGCAGCCGGCGCTTTTTTTCTTTTCTTTTTTTTTTTTTTAACTTTGTCATAACGTATTCCTCTGTGGGCTGCTATCCCAGGCGAATAACAGGCGTCCTATAATATACAACCACTGTAATTTTCTGTGTTCTTACAAATGCTGCTTTGACGACGACAATGACGACGACCGTAAGGACGGTGACGACAACCGTGACGAAGCGTCCACCTCAATGATGAACCCCCTCCCTCCTCCATCCAGCCTACCTTCCTCACCCCCTCACCCCCTTCCTGTGGCTTTTGTTGCTATACTACTACTACCGTGCACAGCTGTTAATGTTGCTACTAGCGTTGCTCCTGCTGAGGCTTTTTTTTCTACTGCTGCTGCTACTACTACTACTACTACTACTGCTGCTACTACTGCTGCTGCTGCTACTACTACTACTACTACTGCTGCTGCTGCTGCTACTACTACTGCTGCTGCTACTACTACTACTACTGCTGCTGCTGCTGCTGCTGCTATGTTGTAAGTGTTAATGTTGTAACTGATGTCATAACTTCTAAGTAAATGACGTGTGCAATGAAGACGATGATGACCTCGTCTTTGGCTACTGATGCTATCTACCTCTGATTATGATGATGACAATGACGATGACGACGACGATGATGATGATGGTGATGGCGATGAGGAGGAGGGGGATGGCGATGATAATAATAATAACAACAACAACAGCAACACTACTACTAATGATAATATTGACGAGAGTATAAATAATGTGACAAACATGACATGGAAGGAAATGCTGTTTCCGCTCAGTGTTGCACAAAAAAAAACAACTCTTGCAATACTCACACTCACGAGCTCAAGACTGCAACACCTGACTGGTGGTATTACTCTGAATAACCACTGTCAGCAGAACACTCGTGGCATCATCAAGATCACCGTGTCCATCAACAATGCCACACACACACACACACACACACACACACGTGCTGCGCCACGCACTGCACCTACCGCACCCCACCCCCCCTCTCTCTCCCCTGCCTCCACAACTTAACTTTCCTTGCCACGGATTACCCACATCAACTGCCTTCAATGCGTATCAAGTTCTGACTCTGGAGAGAGTATAAAAACTTTTTTTTTTTAATTAAAAAAAGAAGAATGAATTATTTTTTTTTTTTTAAACCCAAGAGATTGGGGCTCGTCGCTCCAGTCTTGCAGTCGCTCTTTCCACTGGCTTCCAGCCCCACAAAGAATAAAGCACAAAATCAGCAGCTCCTCTCTCTCTCTCTCTCTGTCTCTCAGCGTCGCACGCACGCACGTGCATCAACCAAAATTGCTCCTCCATCTCCTCCTCCTCCTCCTCCTCTTTATCTCTGTCTTCATCTCTGCGTCCCCTCTCGCTCAGGTCAACGATCAGCTGCCGACCCCCTACCCCCACCCCTCGACCCCCCAACCCCACCCCCACCCGCCTCCATGCTTCCCTTCCTTCCCCTCCCCTCCCCCCAAACCCACCCCCTTCCCCCTCCTCTAAGTCTACTGCTGGCCACTGTTCTTTATCTTTGTCTTTGGCCCACCTGCTGGCATCAAGCGCTTCATTTCTCTTCGCCTCTTTAGAGAGTCCCTTTAACTCTTTCCATACGAACGGCGAAAGAGACGACGTTAACAGCGTTTCACCCCAATTACCATCATCAAAATATTGCAAGCGGAAAGCTCTTATACTGAAGAGGTGAGTGTTGACAAAGAATGCCACAATTCTGACGACGGAAGCTAAAGGTTGGGTCATTCAGACACCCACTGGACATCCGAGGGGTCTGTGTAGAGGAGAAGAGAGGACTGGCCGTACTGAGTGAGTTAAAACTTACTTCTTTCCGGACAAATATTGTTCTTGCCGTTGATTGTTTTAAATTCTATATAACTGTTTTGTTGTTGTTGTTTTTTCTTGTTGTCTTTTTTCATCTGTAATCCTACGTGTTTGTGTAAGCGTGGCAGCAACAGTAGCAGTAAATGGAAGAATTGCGCGCGCGCGCACACACACACACACACACACGCGCAGACGCGCGCGCGAACACACACACGCACACACACTCCTCGTCCTCGCGTTCGGTCTGAATATTTCCTTCCCCTATTTTTTTCCCTCCATTTATTTCCCCCCTCTCCCCCCCCCCCCCCCCCCACCTCCCCGCTTCATTATTTTTTACTATCACCCCCACCCCACTCCCCCTTTCCGCCCCTTCAAGGGGGGGCAAAAAACAACAACATTTAATCATTTGTTTTTAATTCAAAACAGACTCGAGCCAAAGAAATAATCCTTAATTGGGCATGTTTCTCGTGCTATCGACCTCTTCGCACGCCTTAGCTTTTAACCTTTTTTTTTTTTTCCCCCCCCCCCCCCCCCCTTTTTTTTTTTCCCCCGCTTCCCCTTATAAACGAGCATGCAAGTTTTTCACTCAGTTACTTCACCACGACACAGCAAATACAATAAAAAAAATAAATAAATAAATAAAAAAAAATCGACAAAAAAAAAACCAACAACAAAAAACGGAGGCTGTTTGTCCACACTGTCACCACCGCTGTCTCCGTTTTTTTTTTTTTTTTTAATTTTTTTTTTTTTATTTCCCCATCCAGAACACGAGCCGCTTGCACGTGCATTGCAACTGCTAATTAAGTGCTGCACCGTCTCTCTGCTGCTGCGCGGCGCGTGAGCTGCTTTTTTTTTTTTTTTTTTTTTTCTTTTTTGGTTAGTCTGGATTCTTGACCTCCGACAGTTGACAAACAAAGAAAGGAGAGCAAAAAAAGAAGAAAAAAAAAGAAGAAGAAACCCAGCGAGAGGAAGCGTTTGAGTCAGAATGTAAGCCGTGATTTGTATTTTTTTTAAATTCATATTTTAATTAACTTCTTTATTTTCTTTGGTTTTCATATATATATATATATATGTGTGTGTGTGTGTGTGTGTGTGTGTGTGTGTTTTCACTGACTTGAGGGGGCAGGGGAAAGTGTATATGGCAGGTAAGGGGGTGGGGTTAGGTGGGTGGGGAAGGAATAGAGGGTGGAGATGGAGAAGGGTCAGTCTCGGGGAGGAATCAAGTGGTCAAGATAGAGGTCAGACTTTTCGTCGCGTGCTACCCCCCCCCCCCCACCACCCCCTCCACACACACACACACACACACACACACACCCCTCCCTCTCCCGCACCCGTCCCCCCTTCCTCCTCCTCCCTCTCCCCTGGCGGTCACTGCGGCTGGGATGTGAGGGGGGGGGGGGGGGTGTAGTGTATGTGGAGGGAGGGGGGATCGCGAGGTGGAGGTGGAGGTGGAGTCAGATCAGTTTGGATGACTCCTGTACTGGGTTCTCTGTCTACGTCTGCGTTACCGCCCCTCTCTGTCTGTCTGTGTCTGTCTGTCTGTCTGTCTGAGTCTCTGTCTCTTCACTTTTCTCCATCATGTTTTGTTTCCAGATGGCCGGATATAAACAAGCACATTGTGACTTACTCCTTTACCCTATTAAAAAAAATCATTCTCTCTCTCTCTCTCTCTCTCTCTCTCTCGTTCGTCTCTGTTCAACCGAAATATTATAGAGATCCGTCTAATTTTAGGTTCAGTTTACTCATGTCTTCAAGACAGGAATGTACTCTGCATAACTTAGCCATATATATATATGAAGGATTGAAGAGACTAAGTACAGTTATCTCGTGAATGTTGTTGAATATTTGTGTTGACTATTTTGGGTGATATGGTTGATATTGTGCCAACAATTTTTGGTTGATTTGAATTGTCTATTTACTGTGTCATGTCATTTTGTAATTATTATTTATCAATGATTCCCCCTTCAGTAAGGGGCTCTGGCCTTATCTGAATAAAACATTCGTTCGTTCGTTCGTTCGTTCGTTCTCTCGTTCGTCTCTGTCTCTCGGTCTGTCTCTCACCACCCCCATCCACCCCCCGACTCTGTATATGCATGTGTGCCTGTGTTCCACTGTGCTTCATAATCATATACATCCGTTGTTATCACTGGTCTCCGTCAACACTGAGTCATCATTCAGTCTGCTCCTTGAAGCTGGTGCTTCGCTTATCATCTTGCAAGAGAGACAGCGAGAGAGAGAGAGAGAGAGAGAGATGTGTGTGTGTGTGTGTGTGTGTGTGTGTGTGTTTGTGAAGGACTATGACTCTCAAACTAGACTGCAGCCTTGGGGTCTAGAGTATAGTTGGCCTTTGGGGAACCATCCTAACGCCGACACTGTCCTAAAAACCCTCTTGACCAAGAGAGTGGGGATGTAACTTAAGCAAGACACTCTCCCACTATAATCAAATTCTATCCCAGATAGTCGGAACAGCAGCTACCTCCTAAGTCCTCATGGCCATAGTCGGGCGCAACTATCATACATACATATACATACATACACAGACACACCTATGATATACTAATGAACACATGCATAAATAGGCATGGGAACAAGAGACATATAAACAGATATAGATATATGGGCAGATGTATCATAGGTAAGACATATGATAGACATAAAATGGATGGACAGATATACTGATAGCTACATGGACAAAGAAATACATAGGTGGGCGGAATGAGAGAGAGAAGGATGTGTGCACGAAAAAGACAGCAGTCATTAACTTCTCTCTAAATAGCAGTCAGTTCCAATACCTCTCTCTCTGTGTGTGCCTCTGTGTGTGTGTGTGTGTGTGTGTTCCTTTCAATACAAACAGGATGCGTGCGTTTTTCTTTTCTTTTCTGTTCTTTCCTTGACGTTTTTTCCCCCCCTCCAATCACTGACACGACTTAAGCACAATACGTAAGTGCATGGACGGCCCGTGCCATCTGATTGGTCACTGCACACAGACTGTCGGAAGCACATTGTACTATCTGTCAAAATGCTCTTACGTCTACGATTAAATTAACACAGACTGTCTAAAGCACATTGTACTATCTGTCAGAATGCTCTTACGTCTACGATTAAATTAACAAAATGGATGGTAAAAACAACCAAACCAAACACATCATGTAATCAAAAACAAACACCAAAAAAAGGAGAGAGAGAGAGAGAGAGAGAGGATATTCTGAGAAGCTTCAGACGTTCATTAACTTATCTTCTTCATATCTCTCTCTCTCTCTCTTCTCTCTCTCTCTCTCTTCTTTTCTTTTCTGTTCATCTTAATGTTCAAGACGACGACTATTATTGCCTCTGCTGTTGGCGTTATTAATTGCATTTGTTGTTGTTGGTGGTGGTGTTGGTGGTGGTGGTGGTGGTGCTGCTGCTGCTGCTGTTGCTGCTGTAATAACGATGTATCTTCTTACAACTCAGCTCCCACTGTTTCTGTTCTCTGTTGTCCTTCCTTCTCGCTCTGTGTCATCCTGTATCCCATGCAGTGCACTCTACTCCTGTCAGACAGGAGGGAGCAGTTATGGGTCACCTGTGTCCAGTATCCAGATAGGAAAAACAAATAAAACTACACGCAGGGAAAAAAAAAAAAAAAAATGGGTGGCGCTTTAGTGTAGCGACGCGCTCTCCCTGGGGAGAGCAGCCCGAATTTCACACAGAGAAATCTGTTGTGATAAAAAGAAATACAAATACAAAGTATCTTTTATCTACAGGGCTGGGGGTGGGGTGGTGTGTGTGTGGAGGGTGGGTAGTGGTGGAGGGGTGCTAACTGAGGCGACTGGGGTCATGGTTCTACACTGACCTGACGTGAGCATAGAACAGAAGAGAACAGAATGGAGCAGAACAGAACAGGGCAGAACGGAATGGAATAGAACAGAATAGATTCTATTGTTATGAAACTTTTTTTTTTTTAATAAGGTTTATAAGACTCAACACACACACACACACACACACACACACACACACACATAAATAAATAAATACTAAACACCATACGTTGGTGCAACAGTCAAACACAAATTTCCCCAGTCTTAGTCAGTTGTACATTTTTTTTGTATTTTTTGTATTTCTTTTTATCACAACAGATTTATCTGTGTGAAATTCGGGCTGCTCTCCCCACGGAGAGCGCGTCGCTATGCTACAGCGCCACCCTTTTTTTTTCTTTTTTTCTTTTTTTTTTTTTTTTTTCATGCGTGCAGTTTTTATTTGTTTTTTCCTATCGAAGTGGATTTTTCTACAGAATTTTTGCCAGGAACAACCCTTTTGTTGCCGTGGATTCTTTTACGTGCGCTAAGTGCATGCTGCACACGGGACCTCGGTTTATCGTCTCATCCGAATGACTAGCGTCCAGACCACCACTCAAGGTTTAGTGGAGGGGGAGAAAATATCGGCGGCTGAGCCCGTGAATCGAACCAGCGCGCTCAGATTCTCTCGCTTCCTAGGCGGACGCGTTACCTCTAGGCCATCACTCCACATCGCTGTGTATCATCAACCAACCAGGAATACACACTGTGTTATTAGATTCTTGTTGATCTTTCCAACAACAGTAACAACAACAACAACTACAACAAAAGGTTCTCAAATAGTGCTACAGTTGACACAAACATCAAGAAGATGGATTTCGTCTTCACACTTCTTTACAACGGGATCCATAATCTGTCTTCTCGTGGAATATCAAGTGTTTGGAAGCAAGGGGTGAATGGTGGGAGTGAGGAGGGGAGGGACGGGGGGGGGGGGGGAGTTTAAGATTCAATCGGGGGGAGAGGGGAGGGGGGGGGGTCGGAACATAGTGGGCAGGGGGTGGAAATGGAAATTCAATCAGGTAGCAGCAGAATAATAATAATTATAAAAAAGAAAAACAACAACACAGTCTTCGATATTGTTCCCCCCCACCCCCTCCTGTGTGAATGTCCGGTTCGGTGTATATAATTCAGAGCTGAGACGTTGACTGACGGGATCAAGTTATATCTCTCTCTCTGTGTCACACATTTTTCAAAGAATTGTTTATCTCTAATTACATTTTTTTTTTAATTATCTATTCATTTGTTTGTCTATTTATGGATTCGTCTATTCATTCATGTGTGTATTCATTTCCGCGTTTATGCCTTTGCTTGTTTGTTTGGGTTTTTTCCCCCCTTCTTCTTCTACTTTTTTTTTTTTTTTTTTTTTTTTTGGTCCTTCTTTTTGCCTTTGGTCGTTTATTTAAATGATCGTGCAAAAGCGTGAAAGACATCACTACGGTAAGATTAAACATGTCATATCACACACACACACACACACACACACACACACACACACACACACACATAACGCCCTACATCGTGACAAAATCAAACTTCCATATCTTTGCTCTCTCGCTCTTTCCGTTCTATGTAGTGGACATTTTCATCTTCCTTTTTTTTTCTTTTTTTTTCCCCAACCCCTATTTTTAGGTGTATGGGGAGGGGCGAGGGGGTGGGGGTCGGGGGGGGGGGGGTCTGGAGGGGGTAGTTGGGGGGCAAGGAATGGTATCCAGAGGATGAAGACCATATCTATAGATACCAACAATTGAAAGAGAGTTAAAAAAAAAGAGAGAAAGAGAGTGAGCCAGAGGGGAACAAAGAAAGAGAAGAAAAGAGAGAGAGTGTGTGTGTATGTGACCTTAGTACTTCCGTATCGACCAGCGGTGCCAGCCAATGTCAGTCCCTGTGAAGCCAAAAGACTGGACAGCTTCCAAAATACTGGAGAGGGGGATGGGGGATGGGGGGGTGAATCCATACCATCATACACATAAAGTCTGGCTAGGGCGCGCGCGAACACACACACACACACACACACACACACACACACACACAGAGAGAGAAAGAAACCCTACCCCCTTCTCCCCTTTAAAATAGGGGGTGTGTGGGAATGGTAGTACCAAGTGCTCGGATGACTTTGTATTTGACCAGGGCTGAAGGGATGAAGAGCTCCCTTCACAATAACCCAGATCAGATCAAAGACACTGAGCCACATTGCAAAAAAAAAAAAAGAGATCGCGGAATAGAGAGAGAGAGAGAGAGAGAGAGAGAGAGTGTTTATCTGTTGTTCGGTGGTCTATGTATAAATATATCAATCCTCCCCTTTCGAAGCACGGAAGCGAAACAAGATAGCCGTTTGTTCTTTTACAAAATAAAAATCTGTTTCAGTATTTATCTTTCTTATTTGTGTGTGTGTGTGTGTGTGTGTGTGTGTGTGTGTGTGTGTGTGTGTGTGTGTGTGTGTGTGTGTGTGTGTGTGTGTTGATCTGTCTCTCTCTCTCTCCCTCTCTCTATCTCTCTCTCTGTGTGTGTGTGTGTGTGTGTGTGTGTGTGTGTGTGTGTGTTTGTCGAGGGGTCTGTATTAATTCATCAGTCATCCCTTTTCGAAGCATGGAAGTGAAACCAGAGATCCGTTTGTGGGGAGGGGGTGGGGGGGGGGGTCATAGTTAGACTTAGATTGGAAAAAAAAGGGAAATAAACCAACAACAAAACAATCACAAAAAAAAAGGACACAAAAAACAAAGAAATAAAGAACGTAACGTGGACTGGAAATCAAATTTACAAAAGAAAAACACGAAACGAAACAAAACAAAACAAAGAAAAAAAATAAAATAAAATAAAACACACCCTACCAGCCTGGGTATGTTTTCACGGAATAACAATGTGTACAACTCCTATTACTACTAGAAAAATTAATATATATAAAAAAAGAAGATAATAATAACAATAATAAACATCATAATCAAAAATAAAAACAATTTCTGCTGCCATCATCATCACCATTATCATCATGTTCATATTGTCATGAAAATAATGTGAGTACAATTGTTATTGTTATTGTAATATATCCTATTTTCATTATTAACATTATTATTATTATTGCTATTGTTGTTATTGTTGTTCTTGTTATTGTTGTTGTTATTATTATCATCATCATTAATTATCATTATTATCATTATTACTATTTTATCATCATCATTAATTATCATTATTACTATTATTACCATCATTACTATTATCATTATCATCATCATCATCATCATCTAACATCGACCCTTCAGGGCTAAGGAAAAAGAACAGAAAAAAAAAAATAAACAGACGAAATAAATAAATATGCAAGATAAATAAATAAATAAAATAAAATAAACAAAATAAACAAATAAATATATAAATAAATAAATAAACAAACAGATAAACCTAAAACAAAACAAACAACAACAACAAAAATCTTCCTCCAATTAAAGGCGAATGCTGATGCACTTCTCAGCGCTACTGACGTGCAGTACACAGCATCGTAAGACGAACGAGCGAAAGACAGCAGACAGTTGGTTGGTCAGTACAGTCCGGTACAATAAGACGGGCAGCCACACAGCTGAACACAGCACACACACATACATGCAACACTCCCTCCCTCCAACCCCCTCCCCCACAAACACACACACACGCACACAAACACACACATACACATACGCGCGCGCACGCACACACGCACAAAGGCAACACAATAGATAATAATAATAATAATAATATTTTATTTTTATATAGCGCTATAATACAAGCATAAGCAAGCTCTAAGCGCTTTACAGTCCAGTACCTACAGTGAAACAAGAAAGTATATAAATAGTAGTAGAAACATAAAACAGAATCACTGATATTATAATTAAAAAAAATAATAATAATAAATAATAATAATAATAAACCACAATGCATAAAACTCACATGAAAAGGGCGTCAAACAAAAATAATTATAAAAAAAAACAACTTCACTGCATCACACAACTCGGAACCAAAAGACAACCTTTCCCTATATCCCCCCCCCCCCCCACCCCCACCCCACACCTCCCTCCGACCCTTCAATAATTTCAACCTTCATTTTTTGTGTACTGGTTCGTTTATTAACATTTTTTTGTTGTTGTTTAGCTGGCTTTTTTTTTTTATTCACAGGAAAATATCCTGATTCCGGATGCAAGTGTACGAGTTGTGACTTTTCGTCCACAACTAACAATGCAGTATACCTTTGTCCGCGTTTCTGTCAGTGAGTTCGTGATTTGTACGTGTATGAACGATCTGGAGGAAGTCAGCAAACCGTTGGCGCACATTCGCGCTGAGCGTGTGTTTTGCTGGAAAGAAATGGAATGACCACATGTCCATTCAAAATGTCAACGCTTTTGAACTATATTCATCGCCTGTCTGCTCTGCTTTGCATTCAAATTCTCTTATGCAAATGACATAATGCCACTGCACGCATGTACACAAAAAAAACACTTGGCCGGTTTAAAAATCATGACATACCATCATAAAAAAAAAATTATTGTCTACACGAAGTCGAACAAGAAAATGTCTATTAATAACCAGACTACCGACTGACAATGGTTGTCGCACTGGAACTGAATTCTTCCTAGATAAAAGATGAATTAATAAAGAAAGAAAAAATGATGATGATGACGACGATGATAACAACAACAACAAGACGGATTAAAGCAACACAACTGCAGTGCTACTGAACCCAACTCAATCTTCCAGAACTCTGAAGACGAACAAAGATATACAGCTTCAGAGAAGAAATAGGGAAAGGTGCAGGGTTTGGGGATGGGGGGGGGGAGGAGAGGGGTAGGGGGGGGCAGTAAGTTAAGAAGTGTGGGGGTTGAGGAGGAGGGGGGGGGGTAGAAGAGGGAAGAGACAAGCAAGACAGATGAGAGGAGGAGGAGGAGGAGGAAGAGCTGAGACAGGTGAAGGGGGGGGGGGGGGGGGGGGGGGGAGGGGGGAAGGGATGGCGTGGGCGGAGAACTGAACTGGACAAAGTGTGGATGGGGTGTTGTGGGATGAGGAGGGTGGGGGTGATGGGGGGCTTTAGGGGTGGAGGGGAGGTGGGGGGTGTGCGGGCGGGGGGGGGGTCAGTGGAGGGAGGGAGGGGGTGAGCGGAGAGGAGAGGTATGGGAGGGAGGGAGACTGGTCAGTCTCCGGAGAAATCAGGTGGTCAAGGAAGAAGGTCAGACGTTTGACCTGCGTGCTGCTGCCCTCTGGTGGATGACCGCTGGACGGGGAGCAGGGGGGGGGGGGGATGGAGGAGGGGAGATGGATCATTCCGGATAACTCTCAGGTTTCCTCGCCTGTCTGGGTTACCGCCCCTGTGTGTTGGGGATGCAGTGTGTGTGTGTGTGTGTGTGTGTGTGTGTGTGTGTGTTTGGCTGTTGTTTGTTTGGTTGTTGCTTTTTTTTTTTTTTTGCCTCGCGCGTCAAGCGAGTATGTCCCTATGCGATCACACATCACTGATTTAAAAAAAAAAAAGAAAAAAAAAAAGGAAAAGAAAAGGAAATAAGCTTAGTGGCACACACCCTAACAAACGACAAGAGCCTTCAAATCTCAGTTTACAAATGTCTGAGAAATAATATCTGATTCTGCTCATTAATTATTCACTGACGCCAAGATACTTCCGTCACCCCCCCACCCCCATCTCCCCTCTCTCTTTGACCTCTGTTCTCCCCTGTCCCCCCCCCCCCCCCCCCCCCCCCCCTCCCTTTGTGCTCTGCTCCATCCTCTTGCTTCCATGCGGTGCGTTCTAACTGTGCATGTGGTTATCATCATTGGTCTTTCAAAGTCAAGTATTATTCAGTTGTGGTTTCCCGGCTGCCAGAACTGAGAAACTCGTGTGGTTCTCGGCTACAGGTAAGTTTCAGTGAAACACGCAAACCACTTCTGTGTGTGTGTGTGTGTGTGTGTGTGTGTGTGTGTGTGTGTGTGTGTGTGTGTGTGTGTGTGTGTGTGTGATTTCTGTCTGTCTGTCTGTCTGTGTCTATGTGTTTCCCGTCTGTTCTGCTGTATTCCTTTCTCTTCTCTAGAACCTTCCGGGTCAGTGTTTCTATGTCGCGAATCCGATCTCTCTCTCTCTCTCTCTCTCTCTCTCTCTCTCTCTCTCTCTCCCCACACACCCCCTCCCCCTCCCTCTCTCACTCACCCACCCCCCACCCCTATCTACGCGAATTTTATAGAAGCAGAATAGACTAAGGGGAAACGAGTTTATTGTTACAAATCCGCACGCTCTAAAAAGATACAAAAAGATGGCCTTCGGACAATAACACTTGTGTCTGTCCCCACAAATTTCCCCCCCGTCTCTCCTCGGAAGGCCCCTATTCCTTCCTCCCTTCCTTCCTCCTCCTCCTCCTTCCTCCTCCTCCTCCCTCCTCCTCTGGTGCGTGTGTATGCGTTGTGTTCCGTTGTGTACCTCGTGTAAAACTTCTGTGTTATTAGTGTCTCTCTCTTGTTAGGTTTTTTGGTCCGTGGGCGCTGGCAGTCCTCAGACCACCACCAGGGGATTACAACGCAACACGCAACGCCCCCCCCCCCTCCCCCAACCCCTCTCTCTCTCTCTCTCCCCGCGCTCCTCCCCCTCCCCCCTCCCCCCACTTCCTCCGCCTCTCCCTCCCTGGTCTCTTTCTTGTATATATTGATAGTTGCATTAGCCACGCTACCATACCATACTTGGCTCCACCCAAAAAAAATCAGTCACACGCCTTTTGTCCAAAGTTCTCAAAACAAGCGGTTTACCTCACGAGAGCGGAAAACGCCAGGGTGAACTGACAGTAAACGTCGATGATGATGATTTTTTTTTTCCCTTTTCCATGCATGCATGGCAGGTACAGACGAATCAAGTTTAGACATTTATAGGGTTTCGGAAGTTCAGATAAATGGTTAGGTTGGGGAAGGTGAATTGTTTGAATATCTTTTTTTCTTCTTCTATTTATTAACTTATTTATTTATCTATTTATTTATTTATCTATTTTACGTCATTCGAGCAACGTGAGTTGGAATGTTTTAATCAGGACTTGGCAGGCAAACTTAATCTGGAGCGATGGTTATGAAATATACGGTCCTTTCAATCATTACTTTAACATGAAAAACTTGAAAAAAATAAAAAATGTCATCATCTTACCGCTGGCAAATTTAGATCCCTTTCCAATAATTTCTCTTCGGGAGACAAGAACTGAAAGTGATTCAGCGTCATGGAAATGTTTCGGAAAGAAAAGGTTGCGATAAGAGATTTGAGGACAAACTACTTATACTGAGTTATACTAACAGTTTGCCCATTATAATGAAGAGTTAAGAAATTATTGTGTACATATAAGCATCGTGGCAGAAACCGCATTAGATATGCCGTCCGAAACTGTCACCAGAAAATTAATGTTGCCATGTTTTGTTTTCTGTTCATAGAGACAGAGAGATAGAGCAGCATTACCAGTTCCTAAACTTAACTTTTTTTTATCTTTCTTTTTTATCATGTTCTCCTCACATGAGGTTGTTGTTCTTGAGTTTGTGGCTGATTTTCCCCCGCTTTTTTTTCATCCTAAGATGTGCGTCAAACACGTGTATCCCCATTGTATACATGGCAAGGCAAGGCAAGGCGTTTATTTCAAGTGCCCATTGGGGGCATTGAAACGTTATATATTATATATGATAGTCAGTCGTGTCCGAATATGACCATCAGAACAGCAGAGTAGGCAACTGCTGTTCCGACTATTTGGGCTAGAATTTGATTACAGTGGGGAATGTCTTGCCCAAGTACATCCCCACTCTCTCGGCCAAGAGGGTTTTAGGACAGTCGGCGTTGGGATGGTTCCCAAAGGCCAACTAGCCCACAAGGCTGCAGCACCTAGAGCCAGTGCAATTTTGCCTCCTAGTTTGAGAGTCATAGTCCTTCACAAAAAGACTAAGCTGTAAATGGTTTTCCCATTGACTGGAGAAACCATTGATAATACAGCTCTCACTTTGCTGTTGGCCCAAATGTAAACTTCTGTCAATCTGTGATATAATGTTATATACATACATCTTTTACATACACCTACAAACAATAAGAGTGATGACAAAAGAACAAAGGGAAAAAAAACAAAAAGCCAATTCGCGCAAACAATACACATTAATAATTAAGTTATCCTCATCCTTTAACAACAGACATAACTCTACCGAAAGGAACTACAAATAGAATAATACAGGATTGTAGAGTTACATTCAAAATTCTTGAGTCTGTGTGTGTGTGTGTGTGTGTGTGTGTGTGTGTGTGTGTGTGTGTGTGTGTCTGTCTGTCTCTCTCTCTCCCTCCTCCTTCCCATCTTGATTTTTGTATTCCTCCCCCTCCCCCCCACACCCCTCACACCCATTCTCTATCTGTTTCGGTTTTTTGGTTTTTTTGGTTTTTTATTTCATTTGAATTATTTCCCTTCTATGTATCTTTTTTTTCCCTTTTTTTTTAAATTCAGAGTTAGTCACTTATCTGGTCATTTTGCTTGTTTGTACCATTTCAGTATTTTTCATGCTTTTTTATTTTTTATTTTAAAATTATTTTATTTTATTTTTTATAATACGTACAGCGGGATCTGAAAACCCTGACACAATACACGATGGCTCATGGGTAGGTATCTCTGGTATCTCCTTTTGTCATTATTATTACTACTATTGTTATCATCATCATTATTATTATCATAGTTATTATTACTATTTATTGTTAGTTATTATTATCAGTAGTAGTAGTAGTAGTAGTGGTGGTGGTAGTATCTTCTTTTCTATCGTTTTTAAGCAAATTATGTCTTCGCGAATATGGATAAGCCTCAACGTTTTTACGGCCTACATGTTGTTCATGGGGGTGGACCGTGCTAATACGTAGTCTTTTTTTCTTTTATTTTTTTATCTTTATCTTTTTATTCACTTATTCATTTATCTTTTAAGCAATCTTTTTTTTCTTTTTCTTTTTTTTTCTTTTTTAAGCAAACAGCCGAGCATTATGAGTTTTCGCTATCGCTGTTACTTTTTCTTGATACACAATCTCTCACTCCCTGTCTCTCGACCTCTCTGTCTCTCTCTCTTGTCTCTGTCTCTCGGCTCTACCACACACACACACACACACACACACACACACACACACACACACACACACTTTGTCTCGCGGTGTTTCACGGCAACGTCAAAACCCCACAAGATTTGTTTTTATTTCGCCCCATATTGGATGCATCACAGGTTGGATGGAGGCATTAGACACTTTCAGAAACAAAGGTATAGGCAACGATAACTTCTTCATGACACATAGCAACGCGATTTTTGGGGCTCTCTTTGTGTAATACAAGCAAAAGTAAAAGCTTAAACGTGCAGCCCAAACACTCATCTATTGCAGGCGTTAATATTCCGTTTTATTAAACGTGTAGCAAAAACACACATCTATTGCAGGGCATTGATATTCCGTTTTATGTCCATATTTCTCTCAAAGGAAGATTCCCACCCTCTCTAAAATAAAACGACTGTGTTGTTTTTATTCATATTAACATTTAGCTAAAGAGAAGGCGCGGCGCAATAGACAGAAAGAGAGAGAGGGGGGGGGGGGGGGGGGAGGGAGAGAGAGAGAGGGGGGGGAGAGAGAGAGAGAGTTGTTGAGCCCATTTCAACAGCCAGACATAAAGGTATGTGTATATAGTTTAGCTGAATGTTTTCGTATGATTGTAAAAGAAAAAAACAACAACAACAACAATAAAAAACCAAACCCGAAACAAAACCAAAAAAAACGGCATAAATATTTTGTATTAATGCATAGATAAACAAACACACAGATACATAAACAGATAAATAGACAGATAGATAAATAAACAAATAAATCAATCAATAAATAAACAAATAAATAAATGAGTAAATAAAGAAATAAATGAATGAATGAATAAATGAATAAACAAACCAACCAACCTAATACAAACAGATATAGAAAGAAAGAAAGAAAGAAAGAAAGAAACAGGAAGAACATCAGGTCCTGCGGAAGACTTAAAAAAACAGATAATTATGAGAACTTCACTGCAGTATATGATTATGATTTCGGCAATATATATATATATATATATATATATATATATATATATATATATATATATATATATTTATATATTTATATATTTATGTGTGTGTGTGTGTGTGTTCCCTCCTCTCTGTTTGAACACACACACACACACACACACACACACAAACACAACACGACACACACATATCCGCCTCACCAAACATTTCTACACTCTTGTCAGTATATCCCTCCCAGAACCCACCCCCCTTGCCCCTCCCCCCTCCCCCCACTCCCTCTCCCCCCCCCCTCCCCCTTCCTTGTCATTTCTAATCCTCTACAATTAGTTTTCAATCTTTTCTCCGCCCTCCCCATTTACCCCCCCCCCCCTCCCCGCCCCCTCAAAAGAAAACAAAAAAAAACAAACACCCCACTGTTTTCTCTCATCGACGTTGCATATAATCCCTAATACTAGGCTCAACGGATTATTTGACACCATAACAAAAAACACGCAAAGACACACGCAATGAGAAAGAGGAGAGAGAGAGAGAGAGAGAGAGAGAGAGAGAGAGAGAGAGAGAGAGAGAGAGAGAGAGAGGCACAAAATGGAGTAGAAAGTGTAGCAGAAAAAGAGAAAACGAAACAAAGAAAGTTCACAACAAAGACGAAGAGATTCAGAGAGGGCTACCAAAAAAAAAAAAAAAAAAAAAAAAGGGAGTGGATGGTTGGATGGAGACAGAGAGAGAGACAGAGACACACAGAGAGATACAGAGACAGACACACACACACACTGATGGAGAGAGAGAGAGAGAGAGAGAGAGAGAGAGGAGGGGGAAGAGGCAGAGAAGGAGAGAGAGAAGGAGAGACAGAGAGAGAGGGGGGGGGGAGGGGACAGAGAGAGAGAGAGAGAGAAAGGGGGTGGGGGACAGACAGAGAGAGACAGGGAGAGACATACAGACAGACAGACAGAGACAGAGACAAAGACAGGGCAAGGCAGAGTTGTTCTGGCGATCGTCGGGTTATAAAAACTCCCGTAAAGCTCTCGTTGAGAACAGAACGGCTTGTCGACGCGACCAAGAAAACTAGCCGGGCCAAAAAGTTACACCGATTGTCGTTAAACGTGTAAGCTGCTCTTTCTCTGTCTGTCTGCCTGCCTGTCTGTCTGTCTGCCTGCCTGCCTGCCTGTGTGTCTGTCTGTCTGTCTGCCTGCTTGTCTTCCTGTGTGTGTATTTTCTAGTGTCTGTCTGTCAAATCTCGATCTCTGTCTTCTTAGTCAAATCTCACTCTTTTTTTTCTTTCTGTTTTTCATTCTATTATTGAGTGTGGTGTGTGTGTGTGTGTGTGTGTGTGTGTGTGTGTGTGTGTGTGTGTGTGTGTGTGTGTGTGTGTGTGTGTGTGTGATGTAGGTGTTTGTATGGCTGAGGGGAGTGTGTGTGTGTGTGTGTGTGAAGGGGGTGGTGGTGGAGGGGGAGGGTGTGCGTGTGCGTGTGTGTGTGAGTAGGTGTAGGTGTGTGTGTGTGTGTGTGTGTGTGTGTGTGCAGGTGTGTGTGTGTGTGTGTGTGTGTGATGTAGGTGTGTGTGTGTGTGTGTGTGTGTGTGTGTGTGTGTGTGTGTGTGTGTGTGTGTGTGTGTGTGTGTGTGTGTGATGTAGGTGTGTGTGTGTGTGTGATGTAGGTGTGTGTGTGTGTGTATGTGTGTGTGTGATGTAGGTGTGTGTATGGCTGAAGGAGGCGTAGCGGGGAGAGAGAGGGGGGAGGGGGTGTGCACGAGGTGTAGGAATGTGTGTCAGTGCCTTGAGTGTGTAATTGCACACACACACACACACACACACACACACACACACACACAAACAAACAATACACACACACGCGCGCGCGCGCACACACACACACACACACACACACACACACAAACAACAACAACACACACACACACACACACACAAACAAACAATACACACACACACACACACACACACACAAACATACACAAAAAACAACACACACACACACACACACACACACACACACACACACACACACACACACAGAGCGGCAGACAGAGAAAGTGGGACAGAGGAAGACAAAGAGACAGACAGACAGACAGACAGTGACGATAGAGGTGAACAGATAATAAAATAGTCTGCAGACAGCTCCACAAAGCCAACAGACGGTGGCAGCTAGACATGTTGGAGATGCTGTTTTCAACACACAGCCCATCCCAAAGTAAGTCAGTGTAGAAGATCGAAGATTGCAAGATGGAAAAGTGTAGATGATGACACACTTGTTTAAAAATAATAATATAATAATAATAATGAATAATAATAATAATAATAATAATAATAATAATAATAATAATAATAATAATAATAAATAAATAAATAAATAAATAAATGAAAGAAAAGAAAGAAAGAAGAAAAAAAACAACGAAAAAAGCTGGCTTGCATGGATCACTGGTGCAGTCGCATGACAAAGAAATGAAAAATAAATAAAATAAAAAAATAAGTAAAATAGAAGATACGTAAACATACATCCTCCTATCCCACCCCAACACACCACTTTGATAAAAGATTAGATAGGTAGATGAATAAACAAATGAAGAAATAAATCAATAAAAAATAAACAAATAAATAAAGGATGAAGCAAGATAGATTAAAGAAAGAAAGGATGAAAACAAAGGAAAGTAAAAAAATAATAAAATAATAATAATAATAAAATAACAGGCCCAAAACATCGAGGGGGGGGAAGAGGGGGAGGGGAGGGGAGGGAATTCCAAACCAAGGGACACGACTCTTCCCATCTTCCACGCTGAAGCAGTACAAGTTGTGTACCGTGACAAGCCGCGCTTTCAGTCCACTGTGGCCGTGGTCGCGAGGGTGTGTGTGTGTGTGTGTGTGTGTGGAGGGGGGATGCAGAGAGGGGGAGGGAAGGGGAGAGGGGTGTAGGGTCGGATACGTAACTAAGCACTACCCACCCCCCCCCCCCCCCCCCCCCCCCCACCCGGCCCCCTTCGCAGAACACACAAAGACACACCCACATCCCTCCAAGTGAAAATAAAAAGACGTCAAAACTTTGATGACGACCCTTAATTAATTAACCCGAACAACTTACCACCACACAGTCTCATGTGCCGTACAAAAGCGTGAAATGTCATCAACCTTTTTTTTTTTTTTTAGCGCTCTGTATCTCCTTCATTCGGAGGAGGAACCCACAACTGTGGAGGATGCTAAGAGTTCTTTAAAAAGACCACGGTTCCTCCGAGTTTTCTTGTTCAGTTGCCCGCCCAGTTGGTTTCCAGGGGAAGCCTTTTGTCTCCACGGCGAAGTTGTTGAATAGGTGACACAAAGCATTGTTGCTTTGCCTTCAAAACTTCAAGCTGACCTCAGTCATTAAATGGACGAAAAGACTAAAATAATGAAGTAAAGAAAGAAAAGAAAAGAAAAAAGAAGAAAGCTGTCTCTGCCTCGTTTGTTTCTCTTTGACAACTCTCTCTGTGTGTGTGTGTGTGTGTGTGTGTGTGTGTGTGTGTGTGTGTGTGTGTGTGTGTGTGTGTCCCCCTATCTTACACCCCCCCCTCTCTCCCTCTCTCTTTCTCCTTCCCTCCCTCCCTCTCCCTCCCTTCTCCCTTTCCCTCTTCTCTCTCTCCCTCTCTCTATCTCCCACCACCCCTCTCTCTCTCTCTCTGCGTCTCTTCTCTGCCTCTGTTTTTCTCTTACCTCTCTCTCTCTCTCTCTCTCTCTCTCTCTCTCTCTCTTTATGACAGCTCTCTCTGCCCACCCCCTACCAAACCCTTCCCATCTTTAAAAAAAAAAAAAAAAAAAAAAAAAAAAAAAAGGGAACCCAGGAATTCACCAGCTTCCATCGTTTCCAACCAGAAAATGGTTCTCCCCTTTTGACCCCACCTCGATCCGTCCTGAAGAAGAATCTACGTTTATTAACCCTCCACTCCCCCCCCCCCCCCCCTCCACCCCCCACCCTCACCCCCTCCTCCCTTTACGACGAAATGACAGGAACCGTTTTGAAGGGCCTTCAAAAGTGGACTCGCAACAAACTGGTTTTGATGGCTATCTCACTACCGCGACACTTAACGTTGAGTGTTAAGGCCCTTTACACAATTTACGGGGGGGTGGACCGTCCGTTTCGTCTTGGAGGTTTATCCGTTCTGTATTGACTGACCGTTGACTGTCTCGGGCCTGCCTTCTCTTTGAGAATGGACACCGTTAGGAGGACGACAGTTGGTGGTGGTGGTGGTGGTGTGTGTGTGTGTGTGTGTGTGTGTGTGTGTGTGTGTGTGTGTGCGTCTTTGTGCTACAGACATAATAACTACTCCCACCACCACCACCACCACCACCCCTACTCCCCCCCCACCCCCTCCCTCCCGCCCTTCCCTACGTTTCTCTTTCCTCGAACTGCTGCCACCTCCCCATCCACCACCCCCTTCCAACTTCCAACCCCTTTCGTGAAGATTAATTTCTTTTCGAAAGATTTGTTTGTTTTTTTCCCCTTGTGACATACGTCAAGGACATCGGAACAGGACTCCAATCCTCTCATCACGGATTGGGCACGGTGCCCATGGAAAAACAAACAAACAAACAAACAAAAAAATCCTGAATTAACGAATACGAAAAAAACACAAAAAGAACGAAATGAAAAAGAAAAAAAGAAAAAAAAAGGGGGGGGGGGGGGGGGGGGGGAGAAGAAAACTTGAAAAATAATAGGTAAATATACGCTGACAACATACACATCATTGCGTTAGTTCTGTGAAACTACACCGTGAAAATAAATGAGAAATTCAAAACAAAAAAAAAACAACAACAAAAAAAAAGAAAAAAAAATGAAAAGGAAAGAAAATACGGTGGAGACCTATCTGATCTCTTTCTTTGTGTATAATACGCGCTAACACACACACACACACACACACACACACACACACACACACACACCACACACACACACGCACGCACGCACGCACGCACGCACACACACACGCACACACACGACACAAACACACACCCCGCCAGAGTAATAACAATGATATGAACTGCATTTATCATCATCAATTACAGCCTCAACTTCAAAGTGTTCCTCATTTTCTGTTTCTTCCGCGAGACCTGATGTGTTTCCTGTAGGTTTACGACCGAAGAAATGTGTCATGTCTGGCTATTGAAATGGACTCAACAATTCCAATCTTCTTTGGAACTCTCTCTCTCTCTCTCTCTCTCTCTCTCTCTCTCTCTCTCTCTCTCTCTCTGGTCTCATAGCTTCTAAGCATGAATACACCATTCCCCAATTTTGTCAGTCAGTCTGTTTAACAAAAGCATTCAGACTGCGATCAACTCTTGATGTCTTAGAAGAATACTGTACTCGAGTTCGTTCCTGATGATGACAAGACCGTGTATTACTGGGTGTTTTTTTGTTGTTGCATGATCATGTGTTTGTACCCCTTCATGAGGGGCAATGGCCTATACATGAATGAATGACCCTCTCTCTCTCTCTCTCTCTCTCTCTCTATCGTCGCTGCTTCTCTTCATCTGAATGTTAACATGAATAAAAACAACATCGTAGTGTTTCTAGAGAGGGCGGGTATTCTTCTGTGAGGCATATATGAACGCAGAACGGAAAAATAATGCCTGCAATGTGTGTGTGTGTGTGTGTGTGTGCGTGCGTGCGTGCGTGCGTGCGTGTGTGTGTGCGTGCGTGTGCGTGCGTGCGTGCGTGCGTGTGCGTGTGTGTGTGTGCTTCTGCACGTTTAAGCTTTACTTTCGCTTTTATTAAAACAGACATCAGAATGAGAGCTGAAAACGTATTGTTACGAGCCATGAAGAAGTTATCATTTTCTGTCATGAAGAAACTTATCATTGTCTCTACCGTTGTTTCTGAGAGTGTGTGATGCCTACATCCAACCTGTGATATATACATATAATATGGTGCGAAATGAAAATCTTGTGGCGTCTTGACTCTGCCGTTATACATCGCGAGACAAAAAGTGTGTGTGTGTGTGTATTTGTATTTGTATTTGTATTTCTTTTTATCACAACAGATTTCTCTGTGTGAAATTCGGGCTGCTCTCCCCAGGGAGAGCGCGTCGCTGCATTACAGTGCCACCCATTTTTTTTGTATTTTTTTCCTGCGTGCAGTTTTATTTGTTTTTCTACAGAATTTTGCCAGGAACAAGCCTTTTGTTCCCGTGGGTTCTTTTACGTGCGCTAAGTGCATGCTGCACACGGGACCTCGGTTTATCGTCTCATCCGAATGACTAGCGTCCAGACCACCACTCAAGGTCTAGTGGAGGGGGAGAAAATATCGGCGGCTGAGCCGTGATTCGAACCAGCGCGCTCAGATTCTCTCGCTTCCTGGGCGGACGCGTTACCTCTAGGTCATCGTTCCGTGTGTGTGTGTGTGTGTGTGTGTGTGTGTGTGTGTCTGTGTCTGTGTGTCTGTGCGTGTGTGTGGGTGTTTGTGTCTGTGTATGTGTCTGTCTGTCTGAGTGAGTGATTGAGTGAGTGTGTGAGTGAGTGAGTGAGTGAGTGAGTGAGTGAGTGCGTGCGTGCGTGCGTACGTGCGTGCGTGTGTGTGTGAGTGTGTGTGTGTGAGTGTGTGTGTGTGTGTGTGTATGCGCGCGCGCGCGCGTGCATACGTGTATAGTTTGTATTTTGTGGTGTCACAACCAAAAAAAAAATCTACCAGTTATCCCTCCGTGTGCCTTGTGGCTGTGGTATCACCCAGCTTCTATTTCTTCTCCTTCTTCTACATCTTCTTCTTCAACTCTGTGAAGGGTGACTATGGCCCCGAACTGTCCACCAGATTCTTCAGATATCACCCAT
>NC_134908.1:2024744-2032244 GCF_041734735.1 Babylonia areolata
TTGTCTATCTTTTGATGATACGCATGACTAAATGAGTGATGTATTATGCCATGTCTTGAGCGACAGGGCCCAAACCTTCAGCCCACTGCTGGTAGCAGTTCAAGGGGCTTGGTTTTAAAATTAACTCAGTACTGTGAGATTATGCGTTCCATCGATTAGCCTGGAGAGATGGACACAGGGAGAGATGGGAGATGCCTGTCGGAGTGTGTGTGTGTGTGTGTGTGTGTGTGTGTGTGTGTGTGTGTGAGGGGGTAAGGGGAGTGGAGTCAGTGGTTTAAGCAGAGGACTGGACTGACCTGTCTAGACAATAATGACAGACAACACCGCCTCTGATAACAACACAACCACAACGGAATATATATATATATAGATATGCAAACATAACGCCCCCCTTCTTCCCCCGACCCCCTCCACACACACACACACACACACTCCTGAACCGACGCTGCACAGAAACAAAGCTTAGCTTACCACCATCAAATCCATCAGCCCTCAAGCCGAAACAGACAAGACAAACTGTTCCTGGGCCCACATCATTGGTTGAAATCACCAACACGTGATCGGCCATTGACCTACAGACATGTGGCAAGGCACACACACACACACACACACACACACACACGCTTGCTTGTCGCGGTCTGACGCAAACCACACCAGCACTGACGTCATCATCATCAACACGTCATCGTCAGTTGGCGCTAAGTTCAATGGAGGCTTGGCAGAGTCACAAAACCCCCCGAAACATCGGCAGATGAAGTAAGCTGGAAACTGTTGACTTGACATAGGAGATATATATATTTTTTAGGTTGATAGATAAATAAATAAATTAATAAAAATAAAAATATGTAGCTGAAAGTCAACTCGTATAGCGGTATCCTACCACTACTACAGCTGCTACTACTACTGCTGCTACAACTACAGATGTATTACTACTACTACCACAACTACTAATACTACTATTTCTACAATGCTGCTGTTACAACTATGTACTACTACTACTACAAGAGCTGCTTAACTACCACCATCAACACTATTAGGCCACTACCACTACTACTACTACTACAATTACCACAACAACAACAAGTACTGCTACTTCGAACCGCAATATAACTCGGCAGGCAGACTTCCCAAGCATTAATTTACAATGACAACGATGACGACCAGTATCGCAATCACTAAAGGTTCCGGGGGACGTAACGCACGTGCACACGGACAACAGACTGATTCAATTCTCTGATTGTCTTCCTCAGTCTCCGACTACCTTTTTCTTTCTCTTCTGATCGACCCGTGCGGTCAGTGAAAAAAAAAAAAAAAAAAAAAAAAAAAACTAAGATGGGAAGTAACCAGAAGCTACAACAACGCTAGCTTGGAACTGCGTGCCCTTGTCTCGTGAAGAAAGAGCAAGGAGTTACTGGAAATGTTTTACTGCCTTCTCTCTCTCTCTCTCTCTCTCTCTCTCTCTCTCTGTGCAACGCTCCGATGGATTTCCAGGACACTAAAAAAAAAAAAAATTCGTTTCTGACACAATCGATTGTGACCAGGACTCTGAGAAAATAACGGACCACAGAACAGTCAGTGAAATTTATGAAGAAAAATATATTAATAAAAATAAAATAAAGATAAAGATAAAAAATAAATAAATAAAAAAAGAAGAGAAATTGAAATCCTTGGGGTAACTAATAATAAATAATGGTCTCACGAGGAGCACAGCTGTTGCTTTCACTCTAGGTCCCCTCTTTCTTAAGTGACCGTGTTATTTTCAGACCGTCTTTCTTTTTGGAGTGGCCCACGAGCAGAAAAAAAAAGTGTGTGTTTGTGTGTGTGTGTGTGTGTGTGTGTGCAGTGTGCGTTACGAAAGCGCGCGTGCGCGTGTGTATCAGTGTGTGTGTGTTTGTCTGTGTGAGTGTGTCCACGGGTCGTATGGTACTTCTGCTCACTTAAGAAACAAGAGAGGCAAGGCCTTCAAGACTCACTTGTGATACACTTAAAAAAAAAAATCTAATCGTTAAAATGTGTTCTGTATTTGGTATTATAAAGCTTCGGGTTAAAAAAAAAAAAAAAAAAAAAATCCTAACAAGATTCGAACCCCACGTGTTCGGGTGAGAAGAAACTGTCTTACCCATTACACTATCGTAGCTCCTTAATTGCCGTTCTAAATATTTCATATTTGAACATACTTTTTTATAAAGGGCGATAAATCAATTGCGGTATTTGCAGTGAGAACGCTATTTAAATCATATTATTGTGGTGTATCTTGGTCATTCAAAAAATCTTTCAGGGGAATAAAAAAAAAAAAAAAAAAAAAAAATTATTCTTTTTAAGTCCGCGGTAAAGGAGACGTTTGTTTACACAAGTGAGTCAAACAAAGGGACACGTATTGTGAACCTATCACTCCCCACCCACCCTCCCTCACTACCCTCTTCACCCCGGACCTGTCCCAGGGGAGAGAACCCATGCAGGTTGGTGGTTTCCCTTTGTCCAGGGCCTTGCCAGAAATGGGGAGAACCAACTTCACAAAGTTTCTGACGGTGCTGACTATACTGACGATAGACTGGGCACAACATCAAGGAACGTCATCAACAACCACAGCACACACACACACACACACACACACACACACACACCGTGACACGCACTCACACACAATATGACTGTGGGGATATGTGAATGCTACTGTGTATTTCATTATCGCGCAATTGTAGTATGTGTGTATCTTCTTTTTTCTTTTTTTTTCTTCTATGTTTCTCTTATCTATAATTATATTTGTTTTGTTTATTTTCTATTATCTAGATGGCTTGATGTCGTAAAAAAAAAAAAAAGGCAGTGGCTGCTTATTCCATTACCATCTTGAAATAAAAATGTTGACTTGAAACACACACACACACACACACACACACACACACACACACGAGAGCGCACACACGCACACACACACACACACACGAGAGTGCACACACGCACACACATGCACACACACACACACACACACACACACACACACACACACACACACATAAACAAACACACATCACGTACACACATGACCCCACCCCCTCTTCTCCATCTCCCCACCCCTCCTTCCCAAACACACACACACGCAAACACACACACACACACACACACACACACACACACGCAAACACACACACACACACGCAAACACACACACACACACACACACACACACACACACACACACACACACACACGCAAGAGCAGACAATCATGAGAGACTGACGGAGAGTAAGACAAAGAACAGCCGACATTGACAAAGAGGTAAACTCTGGCGCACAGACAAACACAGACATACAATACGGAAATGGAGGCAGAGGGGGGGGGGACTGTGGGGGGGGGGGGGGGGGGTGAGAGGGAAGTAACAGTGACAGAACCCGAGATCCAGACTGACACGTAGCAGCAGAACAGGCAGACGAAACAGACAGACAGACAGACAGAGCAATAGACAAAGAGAGACACAGAGAGCTCCGCTAGCAGACGCCAAAGCTATTTATGCCTTTTGATCTTCGGTAGATCTGATCAGTAATTCTATAAAAACACGCCCAGCCTGTCAGACGGGACTTTTTCCCCCATCTCTGTCCTTGTGTGTGTGTGTGTGTGTGTGTGTGTGTGTGTGTGTGTTGGGGGGGAGAGGGGGGCGGAGGGGGGGGGGAGGGCGAAGAGAGTTGGGGGGATGGGGGTGGGGGGCGTGTGTGTGTGTGTTATGTGTATGTGTGTGTGTGTTCTCGTGCACGATCGAGCGTGAATGTGTGTCACGGGTAGTGTGTCACTGTTTGGCTGTCACACTGCTTAATGTTCGAACCTGAGAGACAGAGACAGAGACAAGGACAGAGATGGACAGACAGAGAGACAAACAGAAGACGAGACAAACAACGATAGTCGATATGCAACAATGTGTTGTTGTTGTTGTTTTTTTTAATCTTGTCCCACAGAGAGAGAGAGACAGACAGACAGACAGACAGACACAATCCGGCAGAGAGACAGAGAACAGAGAGAGAGACAGAGACTGGGACAGAAACAGACAGAAAAAGAGATAGAAAGAAACACACAGAAAACCGACAGAGAGAGGGAGACCGAGACACAGACAGACAGACGAAACAGAGAACTCAAAACTCAAAACGTTTTTTTTAATATTCAAGGATTAAGACTTTAGGCATGGCGTATTCTTTCAATGTGTCCTTGCTGAATGTCATCCGTAACAACAGTACACGCATAACTATTTGAGGGAAAGGGGAGAAAGAGAGAAAACATTCTCTGTGCAGATGGACAGAAGAACACACACACACACACACACACAGAGAGAGAGAGAGAGAGAGAGAGAGAGAGAGAGAGAGAAGAAACAGACATAAGAAACAGAGATTGAAACAGAGACTCAGAGAGAGAGAGAGAGACAGAGGCTCAGAGAGAGAGAGAGAAAAAAACCCAGACAGACAGAGACATAAGAAACAGAGACAGACAGAGATAGAAACAGAGACTCGCACACAGAGAGACAGACAGAGAGAGAGAGAAGAAGAAGAAGAAGAAGAAGAAGAAACAAAGACAGACAAAGATTGAAACAGAGACTCAGAGAGAGAGAGGGGGGGAGAGGAGACACACACACACACACACACACACACACACACACACACACACACACACACACATACACAAACACAAACAGAGAGAGAGAGACTGAGAGACACAGAGAGAGCATCTTAAGAAAGACTGACAGCACAAAGACTACGATGTCAGCAGCAGACTCCATACCACTGAGGAGGAGGGGAGGAGGAGGAGGAGGATATACGAGGGTACAAGAGGAGGCTGGGAGGGTGGGGGACGGGGGGAGGAGGAGGAGAGGGGTGTTGGGGGAGGGGAGGGGTGTGTGGAGGGAGGGAGGGGTGTGTGGAGGGAGGGAGGGAGGTGAGGTGAGGCCTAAGCCGATGGACTGACCTGTCTAGACAATAATGACAGGGGCTGCATGGCTCGGCAGACTCGTCTTCTTTGGACCTGTTCCTGTGTGTGTGGGGAGGGGGGTGGAGTGTGGTGTTGTGTGGTGTGGGGTGGGGTGGGGTGTGGTGTGGTGTGGTGTGGTGTGTGGAGTGGAGTGTTGTGTTGTGTGGTGCTCTTGTGTGTGTGTGTGTGTGTGTGTGTGTGTGTGTGTGTGTGTGTGTAATAATAATAATATTTTATTTTTATATAGCGCTATAATACAAGCATAAGCAAGCTCTAAGCGCTTTACAATCCAGTACCTAAAGTGAAACAAGAAAGCATATAAAAAGTAGTAGAAACATAAAAACAGAATCATTGATATTATAAACAAACACACACACACACACACACACACACACACACACAAAAAAAAAAAAAAAAAAAAAAAAAAAAACAACTCACAACTAACATACTATCAATACTACAACTGTTACATTCCAACACTCACACTAACACACTCGCGCGCGCACACACACACACACACACACACACACACACACACAAACACACACGATTAAACGGCTGAGATGACAGCAATTTTCACTTAAAATACATACATGTAAAAAGGAACATAATTGTAATCTGCATGCCACAGATTTTGTAAAAATTGCAAAATAAAATTTTGGATAGAAAAGGTAAAAGGGGTAAAAATCGGGTCATTCTCCCTTTCGAACCACACCACCACCATCCATCTACCCACTCCCATTCTCTCTACTTTCCCATCACACACACTTACATTGCCATGGGCCTGGGACAACAGCACTATTTGAGTTATGACAAGTATTTTCTAAAGAGATGCGTTTTAAGATTTACTTTAAAGGTAGATATATGAGTTGTTTGTCTGAGAGCAATAGGCAGAGAATTCCAAGTTGTTGGGCCGAAGACGGAAAATGACATCTTTCCACAGGAGTTAAGGAAGTATCGGCCGGGGAACAGTTAGCTGGGAGGAATCAAAAGATCTCAATGTTCTGTTTGGCAAGTACGGGTTAACAAGCTCAGAAAGATATGAGGGTGTGGTATCACATTTCAAGCACTGAAAGCATAGGCAGGCAATTTTATATTCAATTCTGGCTTGAACAGGCAACCAATGAAGTGTCCGCAGGAGAGCAGTAGCACTCTCTCTCCTCGATTTTTTAAGGACGAGTCGAGCTGCACTATTCTGTATTTTCTGGAGCTTGTAGAGTTTATCATTGGGAAGGCCAGCAAAGAGAGAATTACAATAATCTAGGCGGGAGGAAATTAAGGCAACAGCAAGTTTGTTGGCGGCATCAACAGACAGGAAGGGGCGGATTTTACTAATCTTACGAAGCTGAAAGTAAAGAACTTTACACAGGTGGTTCACATGAGTTTCCGTCGTGAGGGATGAATCGAGGTAAAAACCAAGATTGCGGACAGAACTAGAGAAAGAAATTTCTATCCCAGAACAAATGATAGACGTTGTATTTATCTGCTTGAGCTTATTTTTTTTATTACCAGTCAACATGAGTTCTGTTTTGTCATCATTCATTTTTAGTTTGTTTTGTTTCATCCACTTTGCTACATTTTCTGTACCAGTTTTAAATTTAGAAGCTAAACATGGAATTCCAGAGGGAATAGTAGAATCATGCAGTTCAGAATCGTCAGCAAACAGATGATAGCGAGGTACAGACTGTTGGATGATCAAACTTGGACGTTGTGTGTACTTTGTAAAGAGTACAGGTCCCAGGACGGAACCTTGTCTGAGCACAGACGGAACAGACTGGTTTCCATTTACAAGGACAGAGTGTGTGCGACCTGATAAGTAGGAATGAAACCATTTCAGAACAGTACCATTGAGTCCGAACACAGCACACAAACTTCTGACCATAATGTCATTGTCTATCGTGTCAAATGCTGCAGAAAGGTCCAGCAGTGACAGAATGCATACCTTGCCTGCATCAGATGCTAGCAACAGATCATTGACTACACGTAATAAGGCCGTGTTTCCCTTTCTGTACGCTAACTGAAAAGGCTCAAGGAGACTGTGGATCTCAATGTGTTTCATAAGCTGGCCAAGCACAATACGTTCTAAAACTTTAGACAGAAATGGGAGGTTTGAAACTGGTCTATAGTTTTTCAGGTTTCGGGATCAAGACTAGCTTTCTTCAAAAGGGGACACACCAAGGCATGCTTAAAGGACTGTGGGACAACACCTGAGGTAAGGGATATGTTCATGATATTGGTTATAATAGGTAGTAATTCTTCTAAACATTGGTAAAATATGGAATGTGGGATAGGATCAAGACTGCATGATTTCTCTGGCATCTTGAGGATGACATCTTTGACCTGTTTCTCGGTAACTGTCTGGAATGTAGTGAACTGTGTTCCATTAAAAGTATCAGATTCGCCAAAATCAGTAGGAGAATCGAAGCTTCTTCTAATCATCACTATTTCAGTAGTGAAATAATCAATAAATTTATCAGCTAGATTTTCAGAAGGTATATTGCTAGGTAGAGCAGTTCGGACATCATTCCCCATCATCTGATTGGCCAAGCGAAA
>NC_134908.1:2042244-2074744 GCF_041734735.1 Babylonia areolata
ATGGAATGCGTCAGTTTGGAGTCAGTTCTGAGTTCTGGGGATTATGAATTAATTATGTTCACAGTTTTGGTAATAATAATGGTAAATCAAAGATGATTCTATCAATATTGATATTTCGTACTGAATTGCATTTTCATTTAGTCTGAATAAATAAATAGTAATCCAAATCATCTGACTGGATTCTCTTTTAACACAGCCAATTAAGTAAGCTATTAAACTGACTAATGAATTTTTTTTTTTTTTTTTTTTAAACAACACCTGGGAGCTGACTTTTAACATGCCTTTTTAGCACAACAAATAAATACAAAAATCAGGAACTGAAATACAATACTCAGCTTCACTCACAAAACTAACAGAATAACCGAAGAAAAATATCATAAACACGTCACGAATATAGTAATTTAGCACGGCACTGCGTACGATATACCTTACCTCAACAGTGTGGTGGAAGGGCACACGGATTACAAAAGTAGCAGCAAACCAAAGACAGGTATACTCCTGACTTGTCCAACACCAGTGGCACAAGTGAACTGAGTAAATTTCAGGTAAAAGTGAATGCGATTAGCTCCCGTTGTGTTAACTGGCAGGAAATCGGAAGGGCATGTTGGGCCGGGATGGGATTGTTGCTATAATGTTCTTCCCCTTCTTTTCTTTTTGGCCGCATAAAATATCATGGGTATTGTTTGGTGAAGGCTCGATCCAGGTTTTATAAGTTCGGAAATTTACCTGTGTTTTTCAACTGAACTGAGAGCCGGCCTGCCTTTTTTTCTTTCTTTTTTTTTCTATTTGCCACTTATCATTGCGGCTTGATTGTTATCCTATGCTGATATAGTTCTGAGTAGTCTGTATAAAATAGGTGCATGCAAATAACTCACACACGCCTGCCGGTCGGGTGTGCGTGTGTGTGTGTGTGTGTGTGTGTGTGTCAGTGTGTGGGTGTACTAATAGTCAGCCTCGTGCGACTTGATGACGATCATTGTTAATCATTTGTGTCTGCATGACTAGAGAGAGAGAGAGAGAGAGAGAGAGAGAGAGAGAGAGAGAGAGAGAGAAGCATGGAAGGTATCAATTTACAATTATGGCGTTATTAATTTTTCATAGTCTCACAGTTCAAACTGGTGGAATGGCTTTTCTCCATGCCGTAGCATGTTTGGTTTCGGTTTACATCGCTGATTGCGCATCAGCATTTCTTTTTCTTTTTTGCTTTTGAATCAATTAATCGTTGACAGAATTAGGTAGCAAGGGAACATTATTTCGTGAAATATCGTACTCTGAAATACCGTATTCTCAAATGGCTGTGTTGTGTGTTACATTTCCGACGCCTTAAATGGTAGTTAACGTAGACGTTCATTTTCGTCTGCTGAGGTAATCAAAATTAACCTTTCACCTTTATCTCATTGCAACAAATTGTTACCTGCTCACAGTTCTACTATATGAATTAGAATTTGCATGCCATTAAAAGAAATAAATTTGATGATTTGTGTTTTTATTGTACAAATGGGAGAACAAAAATCACTTGTTTGATCACATGACTTCCTCACACAAATATGGCGGAAAACTTATACCTTCTTCCTTTCGCCTTCAGTCTTCGTTCATCTCTGCTCTTTTAACGCGTGCTGTGACAGTTATAAATCAGTGAAGCTGTAGCTATTTAGCGTTTTTTAAAGTTCATATCATCGAAGTGTGAAACAGAAGGATTTACGGTCTATTGAAGACATTTTCTGTTGTGTGTATCTTATCAGGGATCATTCAGTTTCACGTGATTTGTCTTGGGTCTTGAATTTTTGCAACGTCTTTCGGTTTATTTCAGCTGACTGTACATCAGTCAGTGAACGGCGTCCGAAGGAGAAGCAGAGAACAAACGAAATGGTATGCACTGTGATTTGACTTGACTTGACTTAACTATTAGACGGTCGGGTTTTCTATTTTTATGATATTTTCCTCAGTTTTGCAGAAGTAGATAACTAGATTACGGAGCTTACGATGAACGATGTTGCTTGGGGCACTGTTTGGGGGGTTTCACTTGACACTGGTCCGAAAATAAAAGAAAGGTAAAATCTTTCGACGAAAATATGTATGAATATGATTCCATGGTTTGCTTTGTGACTGCATAATGGTGATTTTGTATTTTATTTTCAATGTCATTCTTCCCCTATTTTGATAATCATAATCGATAATGTATTAATTATTTAGTGTATATTTATTGTTTCAGTTTCATACCCACAGTGAGTGTTATGAATAGATTTCCCACGACATCAGTCACTCAAACAACAATGATAATTAGACATTAATGTAGCTTTTTTTTTCTTTCAGAAATACTGTCAAAGTGCATTACATTTCACCATTCCCCCTTACCCCCTTCCATATCCCCCAAACCACACACACAGAGCCAGAGAAAAACATGTGCCAGAATGCACTCCAGACAGAATGTTGCAATTTTTCTGGCACTTTGTTCCACCTTGAGAGGACCTGAAAAAATAATGAATACTAACCTGGAAACCGGTAAGTGATATCAGAAGCAGATTGAAGGTGACCAGTGGGAATTTTCACTGAAGGGGGTCCAAGAGGTAGTGAGGACCAGAGCTTTGGAGGACAGACAATGTCAGAGCAGTAACCTTGAATTCAGTTCTTTCTGAGATGGGTAGCCATTGAAAAGAGTGGAAGAGAGTCCTCTGAGAGTCACTCCTGAGTGATTTACATGTTCAGATTTGGAATATCAGAAAATAAGTCGAGCAGCATTGTTCTGAACTCTTTGAAGTTTATCAAGTACATTTTTGTTGTGGTTTAAAACTTTCCTGTGGCAGGCAAGCAGCAGTTCAGTCTTTTCATCATTTACACCCAGTTGCACATGTGCATTATCAGTTGTTATGTTTTATCAGTAATTAAAAGCAGATCAGTAGAGATGAGTGCCATCAGCAAAGCTTTTGTGCAAAAGACAGTGACAGTTTATTACACCAGATAGTGGGGTACAACCAACAGACCTGGAGCAATCTTGCAAACACAGCCCAGTGACTATTAATTTGATAGTTAAGGGAGAAAAAAACCGGTAAACAAGCTTTTGCAAATTACAGCCTTTTCCCCCTAAATTTTGTATTTGTATTAGTACTTCTTTTTATCACAACAGATTTCTGTGTGTGAAATTCGGGCTGCTCTCCCCAGGGAGAGCGCATCACTACACTACAACGCCACCTATTTTTTTTATTTTTTCCTGCATGCAGTTTTATTTGTTTTTCCTATCGAAGTGGATTTTTCTACAGAATTTTGCCAGGAACAACCCTTTTGTTGCCGTGGGTTCTTTTACTTGCGCTAAGTGCATGTTGAACATGGGACCTCGGTTTATCGTCTCATCCGAATGACTAGCGTCCAAACCACCACTCAAGGTCTAGTGGAGGAGGAGAAAATATTGGCAGCTGAGCCATGATTCGAACCAGCGTGCTCAGATTCTCTCGCTTCCTAGGCAGACATATTACCTCTAGGCCATCACTCCAGTTATTAAGAAATTTCAAACCTGTCAGCATTTATGTGGTTTTTATCAAATTCCTGAAATGGTTTGGATTTTATACAGATATGCAGAGATGTTTATTATTTAAGTATCATTTATGCTCAAATTACAGATAATATTGAACTTAACAACTTAACTAACATTTAATAGAACTTTTGAACAGGCATCTTAATAATAATTCATCTTAAATTTTGGCCTGTATATTGATTTAGAGTAACACTCTACAAATGTATGCGTTCCAAGCAGAACAGATCTTGATCTATGATTGTGTGTTGCGACAGTCCTACGGTGACGATGCTGGGGGCGGACTGGCAGTGGCGGGATCGTTCCCCAAAGGGTTTGGTTATGGACCTGACGACGGGGAGTCTGAACAGAGCGTGCCCAGCCCGGATGACCAACCCCGCATTCTGCTGATGGGTCTACGCAGGTCAGCGGTGGTCACCGTTTTGATTAATCAGTACTTCCTCATTTTTGTTTGTGTTTCTCTCAGTTGTACTTGTAGCAGTGGATTCCCTGATAAAGTTCTGAAAGTTATGAACATCTGCAGGTATCTTATCTGTAGAGTTAAGACGATAGCAAGATTTTCTGTTGCAGTATTGTTAGGAAGATGAACTGATTATAATTGACGTTTGAATCATTTCAAAATGTACAGAGGAAAATCTCATTTGTTTCCTTGTTAACAGTGTCTTGTTTGCATGCTCCCCTGAAATAATGTCACAGTGTGACACTGGGCATTGATGTTTGATGTGCTGAATCAATTTGATTTTGATTTTGATTTGATGTGCAGAAGTGGCAAGTCTTCTATCCAGAAAGTGGTGTTTCACAAAGTGTCCCCCAACGAAACGCTTTTCCTGGAGAGCACCAACAAGATTGTCAAAGATGGTGAGTGTGCGTGCATGTCCGTGAGCGTGTCAAAGATGGTGAGTGTGCATGCATGTCCGTGAGCGTGTCAAAGATGGTGAGTGTGCATGCATGTCCGTGAGCGTGTGTGGAAGTGCTGCACACAGGAAAAGGAAGCAAAGTGTATTTCCTGTCAGACTGGAATAATTATTTCTAATGATGTGTGTGAGATCATTTCTGCACAGTTACACTGGAAACAAGAAAGCTCTAAAGGAAAATATATAGCTCAGTAGTGTTGAATATACAGATTTTTTTGTTTCTTTCTTCAAGTTATAATACATTCAGACAATAAACCAAAGTCCTGTATTCAGCATGCAACTAGCGCACATATTATCAGTGGTTTCCCCAGTCAATGGGAAACCATTTACAGCTTAGTCTTTTTGTGAAGGACTATGACTCTCAAACTAGGAGGCAAAATTGCACTGGCTGTCAGTGCTGCAGCCTTGTGGGCTAGTTGGCCCTTGGGAACCATCCCAGCGCCGACTGTCCTAAAAACCCTCTTGACCAAGAGAGTGGGGATGTACTTGGGCAAGACTCTCCACTATAATCAAATTCTAGCCCAGACAGTCGGGACAGCAGTTGCCTCCTCTGCTGTTCTGATGGTCATAGTCGGACACGACTGACTACCATATATATATAGCACACGTAAAATCATCCACGGCAACAGAATGTCGTCTCTGTCCAAGCTGTGTAGAAAAATCCGCTTTGATAGGGAAAAAAAGGTGGCACTACTTTGTGGAGTGTTGGCCTAAAGGTAGCATGTCGCCAAGGATACAAGAGAATCTGAGTGCACTGGTTCAAATCCCATAGTCACCAGTATTTTCTCCCCCTCAACAAGACCTTGAATGGTGGTCTGGATGCTAGTAATTTGGATGAGACGATAAACCAAGGTCCCATGTGCAGCATGCACTTAGTGCATGTAAAAGAACCCACAGCAACTAAAGGGTTGTTCCTGGCAAAATTCTGTAGCAAAATCCACTTTGATAGGAAAAACAAATAAAATTTGCAGGCAGGAAAAATTGTTAAAAAAAAAAAAAAAAAAGGATGGCGATGCGCTCTCCCTGGGAAGAGTAGCCCGAATTTCACACAGAGAAATCTGTTGTGACAAAAAGAATAATACAATACAATATCATACATACACGTATACAATACAATATCATGCATACAATACAATACAAAAGCAGTACAATATAATACAAAACACTGCAGTACAGTACAGTACAACACCTTATCAAACAGCACCCAGCAGTGTTCTGCAGAAGATGACTTCTTTCCAGATATCTCCAACAGTTCCTTCGTCCAGTTCCAAGTGTGGGACATCCCCGGTCAGATCGACTTTTTTGACCCAACCTTCGACTCCGACATGATCTTTGGTGGCTGCGGTGCCCTCATCTTCGTCATAGATGCTCAGGTAAGCCCTGAATTTTGACATGTATGTATGCCCTCATCTTCGTCATAGATGCTCAGGTAAGCCCTGAATTTTGACATGTATGTATGCCCTCATCTTCGTCATAGATGCTCAGGTAAGCGCTGAATTTTGACATGTATGTGTGCCCTCATCTTCATCATAGATGCTCAGGTAAGCGCTGAATTTTGACATGTATGTGTGCCCTCATCTTCGTCATAGATGCTCAGGTAAGCGCTGAATTTTGACATGTATGTGTGCCCTCATCTTCATCATAGATGCTCGGGTAAGCGCTGAATTTTGACATGTATGTGTGCCCTCATCTTCGTCATAGATCCTCAGGTAAGCCCTGAATTTTGACATGTATGTATGCCCTCATCTTCGTCATAGATCCTCAGGTAAGCCCTGAATTTTGACATGTATGTGTGCCCTCATCTTCATCATAGATGCTCAGGTAAGCCCTGAATTTTGACATGTATGTATGCCCTCATCTTCATCATAGATGCTCAGGTAAGCCCTGAATTTTGACATGTATGTATGCCCTCATCTTCGTCATAGATGCTCAGGTAAGCCCTGAATTTTGACATGTATGTATGCCCTCATCTTCGTCATAGATGCTCAGGTAAGCCCTGAATTTTGACATGTATGTATGCACAGAAACCATAAAACTGTAGGCACGCATGTGCACACACAGAAAAGTTCAGAAAACAAATAACGCCACGAACATAATAATAATGATGGATGATTCTTGTAAAGAGTAATTCTGCCCCCAAACCGATCTGACATTCTTGCTGACATTTTTGTTTTTCAATGTTTATATTTTTTATTGATTTTTTGTTGTAATTTTACAGCTGAAACAAAACTTTCTTCTGTCTGCTTGTGCGATTAAGCCATTATTGTCAACAGTAGGGGCCTAGTAGGTGCTGTCGTGCCATTATTGTCGTCAGTGAGGGGGTTTGGTGGGTGGTGTCTGAAGTACGTTACATCAGAACAGGCATTACTGAACACCACTGAAATGACTCGGCAGCAGTGCAGGGTCTCCTCTGGTGTGTGGCCTCCTGGCCACCTAACATCGTATAGTTCCCTGTGGGCTGCCGACGCTGGGACAGACAGGTGTGGCTGTGTATGGAGGGGACTTGGAATGAGCGATGTGGGAGTAATGTCATTGAAATGGTATAGATGATGGGATAGCAAAAAAAAAAAACCCAACAAACTTTCTTTCTCTCCCACCAGGACGACTACATCGAAGCGTTGACGCGGCTGCAGATGGCGGTGACGCGGGCGTACAAGATCAACCCCAACATCAAGTTTGAGGTGTTCATCCACAAGGTGGACGGCCTGTCTGACGACAACAAGATGGAAACCCAGAGGGACATCCACCAGAGGTCCACTGACGACCTGGTGGAGGCGGGGCTGGAGAGCGTCCATCTCAGGTGGGTGGTGACCTTCACTCGTTAATAATAATAATAATAATAATAATATTTATATAGCGCTGAATCTTGTGCAGAGACAAATCAAAGCGCTTTCGCACCAGTCATTCACATGCATGCATAACTCTAAAACTGTAGAAACTAAAGACAAGGAAGGGCAGGCAAGGGAGGCTATTTTGGGAAGAGATGGTTTTTAAGGCCAGACTTAAAAAGAGCTGAGTGTGGAGACTTGACAAAGCGAAAGAGGAAGTTCATTCCAATCGCAAGGTCCAGAGACAGAGAAAGAACGGCAGCCAACAGTCGAGTGTTTGAATCTGGGAAGCCGATCGTAGTGAGCGAGTATAGAGGTGAAGGCAGCCGCAGAGATAGGAAGCGGCAGTTTTGTGAATGCATCTATGACATAGAGTGCTGATCTTGTACTTTATTCGGTGTGAGACAGGGAGCCAGTGGAGATGTTGCAAAAGAGGAGTGATGTGCTCAGATCTTTTCTTTCTGAGGACGAGTCTGCTCCAGGTACCTGTTACCTCGCACCAAGATTTCTTCCCCATGCGGTGGACCTGATGAGTATTCTCCACACCATTACACTGTTCTAATTTCGTTTATTCTTCCTTAACTCTCTCCGGACGAAGGAATGCATGACCACACCACACCACACCACACCACACCAACCTCCACCCCTACAACCACACAGTTTCTGCAGCAGAACTTTATTTCATGTTATTATATATATACATATATTGATTGATAATATATTATGCTTTCCTCATGTTGCAGTTTTCATCTAACCAGTATATACGACCACTCCATCTTTGAGGCGTTCAGCAAGGTGGTGCAGAAGTTGATACCTCAGCTACCTACCCTGGAGAATCTTCTGAACATTCTCATTTCTGTGAGTGGGTGGAGGGATCAGTTTGGATTTCTGTAGGGGTGTGTGGGGGGTGGGGGGGTGGGCCGGTTGTGTGTGTGTGTGTGTAGTGCATGTATGTGAGAGTGAGAGTGTGTGTGTATGTGTGTGAGAGAGTGTGTGTGTGTGTGCGCTTCAAAGTGATACGGCCAACAGTTGATCCAAGGGCATATTCATTGTCTCTGAGATTTAAAAAAACCCCGAAAAACAAACCAGTTGCAATTGAAAGCTCAGAAGGTTTGATGATAGTTGGATCAAACCTTTTGTGAGTTGGTATTCATTTGTATGTTTGTATGAGCATGTGTGTATGTAATATTGTATGTTTGTGTGAGAGATGTGTGTGTGTGTGTGAGAGAGAGACAGAATGCTTGTGGGTGTTTGAAAGAGACATGGCTCGTGGCTGATCCAAGGTAATCATTTATTTATCTGTGCTTTTCTGATGACTGACCTCTAAACCAAACTGAAGAAGCATCATTATTTATTCGTTCTTTCTTTATTTCTCTCCCCCTTGCGGCAGAACTCTGGTATAGAGAAAGCGTTCCTGTTCGATGTGATGAGCAAGATCTACATCGCCACGGACAGCTCCCCTGTGGACATGCAGTGCTATGAGCTGTGCTGCGACATGATTGACGTCGTCATCGACATGTCCAGCATCTATGGGTGAGTGAGTGACGCCTCATTGGTGTGGATGGGTGGGCTGTGCTGAGCAGGTCTTAGGAAACGGTCCTCCCACGGACGGGCGCAATAGCCGAGTGGTTAAAGCGTTGGACTGTCAATCTGAGGGTCCCGGGTTCGAATCGCGGTGACGGCGCCTGGTGGGTAAAGGGTGGAGATTTTTACGATCTCCCAGGTCAACATGTGCAGACCTGCTTAGTGCCTGAACCCCCTTCGTGTGTATATGCAAGCAGAACATCAAATACGCACGTTAAAGATCCTGTAATCCATGTCAGCGTTCGGTGGGTTATGGAAACAAGAAGATACCCAGCATGCACACCCCCGAAAACGGAGTATGGCTGCCTACACGGCGGGGTAAAAACGGTCATACACGTAAAAGCCCACTCGTGTGCATACGAGTGAACGCAGAAGAAGGAGAAGAAGGTCCTCCCACCTCACCCACTGCACAGAATGCGGAATGCTTTATCATCTCCTAAAAAAGCCTGGACATGACATTCTGGCAGTGCCCGTGTAGTGGTGTTAGCAAGGTGATCATCCCTTTCCCCACGTTTTCTTTGGGTGGTGCTCCTCCTTGGAGAGATCAGCCTGACTTGGGGTTTGGGCGTTAAACCTGCATGTTTTAGGAAACTGATTGAAATTTGGTTGGTGTGTGGAAGTTCAAGTCAGTGTTTGTATGTGTCGTATGCGATCGAACTAACCACATAAAAAAGTCTGTGGGATTTTACTGCATTAACATTGGATTAACAGTGTGGTTTCTGACAGTATTTAAGCGTTACTGAGCATGATGGTTGATAAAGATTTTTTAATTATGATGATTATGATTTTGTTGAATCGTATAGTGCTTATTAGAAGTGGTAATAACAAAAAGAAATTTATTAGAACGGTGAGGTATTATTATTATTATTACAACAACAGTGTTATGATAAGAACTCAGCAACAGTAATTGTGTGTGATTAATAATGATTATAATGATGATGATATCAATGTGATAATGATGATAATGGTAATGATAATGGTAACAGTGGGTGTGTTTTCTTACGACAGTGTCGAAATGGTATTGACCTGCAGGTAACGTTTGTGCTGTTGGTCTTCCCTTTATACATACTGCTTTTTTTCTTCTTTTTTTTTTTTACCTGCCCTTTTTATAAATGGTATAAATTATTATTGCAACAATACTGACCATGATGTTGATGCAGGCGTGGTGGTAAGTCAGTATAATCATTATGACGACTGGAATTGCGATAACTGATGGTTATGATGGTGATGATGTAGAATGGCTGATTTATGAGGAAAGGCAATAGTAAATGACAATGTCAGTCCACAATAGTGGACTGTGGTAAACTAAAAAAAAAAAAAAAAATGTACTGATTTCGAAACAAAGAATAACTTTCTGAACAGGGACAGTTTATTTGCTGCTGATTGAAAAAAAAACAAAAAAATTTCAGTGGATCTCATTGCTACTAATCAGTAATGTTGATGTGTGTGTGTATGTCTGTCTGTCTCTCTACCTCCCTCCCTCCATCTCTTCCTCCCTCTCCCCTTCTCTCTCTCTCTCTCCTTCTCCTGGCCCTCCCTCCCCCCCATCTCTCTATCCAGCCTAAAGACAGTCACTGATCCTGATCAGATCGTGTGATAAACACTTGCCCTGCCTTCAGAAAACAAAAGCCTTGCCACTCCCCCCCCCCCACCCCCTTTCCAACTCCTCCACACACCCTTTCCCACCCCCCCCCCCCCCCCACTCCACCCCACCCTCCCCCGCACCCCTTCCCTGACCCAAGCCCCCTACCCCTCAAAAGCTGATAACATTTGTTTGGCATTTGAAGCGCTTGTCAGATCCCATCCGCCCTACGTGTGTTTGTCTGTTTGCTTTGTACCCCTCCACACCCCTGTGTGTGTGTGTGTGTGTGTGTGTGTGTGTGTGTGTGTGTGTGTGTTTGTCTGTTTGCTTTGTACCCCTCCACACCCCTGTGTGTGTGTGTGTGTGTGTGTGTGTGTGACAGGGCAGAATTCTTAGAATAATAGAATATGTACATGGTGTTTGTTGGGTTTTTTTTTTCCCAACCAGTTCCTGCCCTATGTAGAGCCTATACTGAATGATTATGTGATGATATAGGACAAAATCTAGAGTCTGCAGTGAACACCCTCCTTCCCCATCCTCCCTTACGCACACACATACGCCCCCACACACACATGCACACAATCTCTCTGTCTCTCTCTGTCTCTCTCTCTCTCTCTCTCTCTCTCTCACACACACACACACACACACACACACACACACAATCACACACTTTCTCCCTTGCTCTCTCTCTAAGATGTTTCGCAACAGGACTTTTTATTTGGTGCACATTGGAATAGCATGATTAGCGATATATATTACTGACAGACAGTGCAGAGGCGCACATTTGAAAAAGCATTTATCAGTTTGCTATATATATATTTAACGTTTGAGAGGTGCAAAGTTGAAAAAGGCATTAATCAGATTTGAAGGTTTTTAACATTGGAAGGTTTTTTTTTAAACTTTGAATGAAAAGCTTTAAGTGGTGACTAATTTTTATTGTACCTTTTTTTTTTACCCTTGACTCGAAGAAGATGCAAATATGGCAATAGCCTTGAGATGGCCTTAGTGGTCAGCGAAGCTCTAAGCACCATAATTTGATTTGATTATAATATGTACAGAAAAAACTCTGTATTATGTGTATGTGTGTGACGGTGAAAAATGATGAGTTGTTTGACTGCAACTCCTCGTCCATCATCAAGCTGATGTGCCTTCTTCTAACGAGCTTTGAGCCTCCTGGTTATAAGGGAAAAGCACAGTATAAATGACAAAATGTGTTGTTATTTTTATTACGACATTGGGAAGGACGACAATTACAGTGTGTTAACTGTGTGTGTGTGTGTGACACAGGGGAAAGAATGATGTGTTTGACGGCAACGCCTCGTTCTTCGTCAAGCTGATGTGTCTTCCTGTAATATGCTTTGAGCCTTCTGGTTGTATAGATGATAAAATATGTTGTCATTTTCATTATGACAGGGGGAAGGAGGATAATGTGTTAACTCTGTGTGTGTGTGTGTTATTTATTTATTTATTTATTTTATTATTATTTATTTTATTTTTATTTTTTTATTTTTTTATTTTTTGTACGCTTACAGTTGACTTCATCAAGTTTTTGCGCCTTATACATATTATTATTATTAGTAGTAGTTCTTTTTTTTATGTATTTATCTATTATTTATTTACTTTTTTTTTCTCAAGGCCTGACTAAGCGTGTTGGGTTATGCTGCTGGTCAGGCATCAGCTTGGCAGATGTGGTGTAGCGTATATGGATTTGTCCGAACGCAGTGACGCCTCCTTGAGCTACTGAAACTGAACTGAAACTGAACTGTTAACTCTGTGTGTGTGTGTGTGACACAGGGGGAAGGACGACGTGGCGTTTGACGGGAACTCGTCGTCCATCATCAAGCTGAACACCAACAACGTGCTGTACATGAGGGAGGTGAACAGACACCTGGCCCTCGTCTGTGTCCTCCGTGAGGACAGCTTTGAGCGGCAAGGTACAGGGCTTGAGAGATGGAGAGAGAGCGTGTGTGTGTGTGTGTGTGTGTGTGTGTGTGTGTGGTCAGATCCCATCCGCCCTTCCTGTGTTTGTTTGCTTTGTACCCCTCCACACCCCTTTGTGTGTGTGTGTGTGTGTGTGACAGGACAAAATTCTTAGAATAATAGAATATGTACATGGTGTGTGAGTGTCTGTGCTCATCTACGGGAGCACGTGCTTTACAGGCATCAGAATGGTCTGCAGGTCCGCTAATTTCGGAGGAATGGAGGACTGCAAAGCACAGTTTTGGCTCAGGCAGCCGCGGTTTCCATTTTTTTTTTTTTTTTTTATTATTATTATTTTTTAGCACGATCTTATTCTGAAATGGAGGAGAAAGATCGCTATGGCATGTGGATTTTGAAGATTGATGTTCCAGGGAAAGCAAAATGCATTCTGTGAAATGTGCTTCAAGAAGGCCATACAACAAGTGTTTGATGTGGTGTGTGTGTGTGTGTGTGTGTGCAGGGTTGATAGACTACAACTTCCTGTGCTTCAAGAAGGCCATCCAACAGGTGTTTGACGTCCGGAAGCAGAGTGCGGGAGGTCAGCCCCCCTCTGTCCCAGCCATACCCCCCCATGACTTCCCCCTTCAGAATGGCCGTGTGGATGGAGCAGTGTAGTGTTGTGCAGTGCAAGAGTGAAGGAAACACAGTGCTTGGTTGATAGGGTGCTTGGTTAATTGGTTTGGATGGATGATTTAGAGAGAGTGTCATCTTCCTGTGACTTGTCCTGTTATGTGCAGGGTGGGTTTGGTGTTTGTTTGTTTTTTTTTCTTTGCTTTTGGTTTTTTTTTCTCTCATTTTTTTGGTGATGATTACTTTTTTTTTTTTTCTTTTCCGATGGACATTTGGTGATTTTCGTTGTTGTTGTGATTGATTCTCTCTCCCTATCGCTCTCTCTTTCTCCTTCTCTCTCTCTCCCTCTCCCTCTCTCTCCCCCTCTCTCTCTCTCATTTTCCTGCTAGTCTGGCAGGGTTTGTAGGCTCCTGGCAGGTCCTGACATTTTGAAATTTCATGTAAGGTTTTCCAAATGCTGACATTTACACCAAAGCCCTTTCCATTCCTTACAAACAGCGAACACTAACTGAGGGCAAAAACCCATTTGTAAAATTACAGCATCAGTGTTAAGCCCCACCCCCCTCACCATACCTCAGCTTCAAACTTCAGCTTGGAAATGTTACATCAGTGTTAAGCCCCACCCCCCTCACCATACCTCAACTTCAAACTTCAGCTTGGAAATGTTACATCAGTGTTAAGCCCCACCCCCCTCACCATACCTCAACTTTAAACTTCAGCTTGGAAATGTTAAATTTTTCTTGCAAAAAAAAAAAAGTAGTATCTGCATCTGCAGTCACTGGTGCTTGTTCAGGTCAGTTAATAATAATAATGATGATAATAATAATAATAATAATAATGGTATTTATATAGCGCTGGATCTTGTGCAGAGACAAATCAAAGCGCTTTCACACCAGTCATTCACACGCATGCATAACTCTAAAACTGTAGAAACTAAAGACAAGGAAGAGGCAGGCAAGGGAGGCTATTTTGGGAAGAGGTGGGTTTTAAGGCCAGACTTGAAAGAGCTGAGTGTGGAGACTTGACGAAGCGAAAGAGGAAGTTCATTCCAATTGCAAGGTCCAGAGACAGAGAAAGAACGGCGGCCAACAGTCGAGTGTTTGAATCTGGGTATGCGTAAACAGAGTGGATCCGAAGCTGATCGTAGTGGGCGAGATGGAGTGTAGAGGTGAAGGCAGCCGCAGAGATAGGAAGGGGCAGTTTTGTGAATACATCTATAACATAAAGTTCCAGCCATTCAAAATGCCAGGCACTTAGTCTGGGTGTCAGATGGTCGTCTGCTTGCGTGCCAGCTTGTTAGCAAAGTGGGCTCTTCTCAAAATGTTGTGAAGCGAACAAGGCAGTGACAGCAATGTTTAAGGGTTGCCAAAGTACTTGAAATGCTACAAACTGAAGGGTCGGACATTGAAGAGGTGGATGATGACGAAGAAGAAAGCGAATTTAATGCAGAAAGTGAGCATGAGTATGGTGATTCTGGGTGAAAAATTGGCAGTATTTTCTACATGTGGCAAAACTGTGAAAATAAGATGAGAAATTTGATTTTTTTTTATATATATATATATATATGTAATAGCTCAACACGTAATAAACCAGTTCTGAAAGTTTCATTTTCTTACTCTGTATTTTGTATTTTTTGTAAATTTTTTTCCAAACCCTTACAAATGGGCCGTCTGTGGGGAAAAGCAAGGAAGAAAACTTGTCGTCCGCAGTGAAGTCTTTCCTGTGTCTTGTTTTACTCTGTTTTTCTTTTCATTCGTCAGCTGTGTCCCTCGCACTGTCTGTCCTCCGCTGTTCTCCCTTTCTGTCTGTATCTCTCTGCTTTCTTTCATCGTATCAGATCTTCTTTTTTTTTCTTTTCTGTTTTTTGAGGGGTGGGGAGTTTTTGTTTCTTTACTTTCTCTAGAAATATCTTTTGTTGTTGCAAAAACTTTTTCTTTTTTTTTTTTTGTTTTTTTGACAAAAGTGGATGTTTTGAAAACTTGATTAATTTTGTGTGGGATTTTATTTTCTGTTAGAAATGTGTAGCTGTCTGTAGACTGGGTGGGCCTCGGCCTTTGTGATGATGTGAACTTGGTTTGTGCTGGTCCCCAAGGTGGTATTGGAAGGACAGGATTTGTATCAGTGGAAATTGTGTGTGTGCGTGTGTGTGTGTGTGTGTGTTAGCATGATGGGTAAGGACGTTCCAGCAGTGGGAGTGTGGAACGTGCAGCAGGACTGGTTACACCATTGAGCCTTGGAAGTCTGGAAACAGCTTGGGGAAAGGGAGAAAACCGTGATTAGGGCTGGAAAAGTCTTTGGGAAAAGGGAAAGAACTCATTCCTGGGCAGGAAAAGTCTTTGGGGAAAGGGAAAGCTTTCTTGGGTTGGAAAAGTCTTTTGGAAAGGGAAAGCTTTCTTGGGTTGGAAAGGTCTTGGGAAAGGGAAAGCTTTCTTGGGTTGGAAAGGTCTTGGGAAAGGGAAAGCTTTCTTGGGTTGGAAAGGTCTTTGGGAAAGGGAAAGCTTTCTTGGGTTAGAAAAGTCTTTTGGAAAAGGAAATCTTTCTTGGGTTGCAAAGGGAAAGCTTTCTTGGGTTGGAAAGGGAAAGCTTTCTTGGGTTGGAAAGGTCTTTGGAAAGAGAAAGCTTTCTTGGGTTGGACAGGTCTTTTGGAAAGGGAAAGCTTTCTTGGGTCGGAAAGGTCTTTCAGAAAGGGAAAGCTTTCTTGGGTTAGAAAAGTCTTTTGGAAAGGGAAATCTTTCTTGGGTTGGAAAGGGAAAGCTTTCTTGGGTTGGAAAGGGAAAGCTTTCTTGGGTTGGAAATGTCTTTGGGAAAGGGAAAGCTTTCTTGGGTCTGGAAAAGTCTTTAGGAAAGGGAAAGCTTTCTTGGGTCTGGAAAAGTCTTTGGCAAAGCGAAAGCTTTCTTGGGTCTGGAAAAGTCTTTAGAAAGGGAAAGCTTTCTTGGGTTGGAAAGGTCTTTAGGAGAGGGGAAAGCTTTCTTGGGTCTGGAAAAGTCTTGGGGAAAGGGAAAGCTTTCTTGGGTTGGAAAGGTCTTTAGGAAAGGGGGAAGCTTTCTTGGGTTGGAAAGGTCTTTGGGAAAGGGGAAAGCTTTCTTGGGTTGGAAATGTCTTTGGGAAAGGGGAAAGCTTTCTTGGGTTGGAAAGGTCTTTGGGAAAGGAGAAAGCTTTCTTGGGTTGGAAAGGTCTTGGGAAAGGGAAAGCTTTCTTGGGTCTGGAAAAGTCTTTAGAAAGGGAAAGCTTTCTTGGGTTGGAAAAGTCTTTGGAAGAAAAGGAGAGAGAAAAGAGAGAAAGAGAGAGAACCATTTTCAGGGCTTGAAATGCCTTGGGGAAGGGCAAGAGCCACCTCCAGGGCAGGAAAAATCTCTGAAAAGGGATCTGACCATTGGCAGGGTGGCAGCAGTCTTGGGGGAAAAAGGTAGAAAAGAATTTCCAGGACAACAAATGTCTTGGGGAAAAAACAGTTTTGCCTTTCAGGACTTTGAGAAGTTTTGGAAGTAATAAAACCCTTGACCATCATTTACGTAATAAACGAACGAAAAGTGAAAAAAATTGAGCATCAATAGCAGGATTTCCACAGACCCGTTTCATCAGTGCTGTAGGAGACAACTTAAAAAAATTTTTTTTTAATAAGTTGAACTTTGGTGTGGACCGTTTTCAGTCTGTTCTGGAGAAAGTGTTGAATTTTGTGCGGTCACATCTGGGAACCCTCAAATTGTTGTACACCCCCAGACACACACACACACACAGCCAGGCCTGATCCCAGAGGCTGTAGGTTTTGTTGTTGTTGTTGTTATTTCTCTAAGCTTTTGTACATGTATGCCCGCATCAAATATATCGTCTTCTTTTTTCTTCTTTTTTTTTTTTTTTTCTAACACATCATCCGGTGCACAAAGACGTAATATAGCAATGCACGGGTTACACTCAGAAGTGACAATGTCTTATGCAAGATATGGCTTGATTTGGTTAGCTTTTGTTTGTGTATGTTTTTTTTCCCCCCCTTTTTATTGTGTCTTTTTTTGTTTTTGTTGTTCATTTTTCTGCCCAGTGTTTACTTGTGGAAGGCAGTGTGAGTTGTGTGGAAAGAAGGGCTGGAAACGTGCGTCTTCTTCACCTAAAAAAAACTACAAACGTGAAGTGCAAATGTGCAAGTGCAAGTGAGGAGTGTCTTTTTCTATTGTGGTTTTTGGTTGGGTTTTTTTTCCCCCCTGTATTATTTTGGACACAGCATACGGACTTCACCCTCTTATTTCATTGTCGTGAATATCCTGAATTTGCCTACGGATATTCTTTTTGATTGTCTTGAATACCTTGATTTGAATTTGCCAATGGATATTGAAAGTGCTTGTGATTGCAACAGATCACATAGTTTTCGGCACATACATATACATACAAATATGTGTATCTGTGTGTGAGTGTGCGTCTGTGCGCACGTGTGTGTGTGTGTGTGTGTGTGTGTGTGTGTGACAGGTGGTGGTTTTTCATTTTATTTCATTTTGTAGATGTAGTTCGTGTGTGCTTGCTTAAGATAAACCCGTAGAAAAGCAATGTTTCTAACAAGCTTGCTGGAAGTTTTACACTAAGTTGCTTTCCTTCTGAGAGAGAGAGAGAACTCAGAACTCAGAACTCAAAACGTTTCTTATTCAAGGATTAAGATTTTAGGCATAGCCTAAGAGAGAGATGGTGTGAGAGATATGAGCAGGTATGTGGATTTTTGCGAGCTACATGTACAATGTATGCACTCTTGAACAGTACTTTGGTATCCAGAATGGGCCAGTGTGTGTGTGTGTGTGTGTGTGTTTTGTGTGTGTGTGTGTGTGCATGAAAGAGAGATTATGCAAAAGCATGTTTATTAGTGTGTGTGTGTGTGTGTGTGAATGTGTGTTAATTTATGGGGGAGTTTTGATGCATGTTTGCTTTTGAACATAACTGAAGATATGTGGTGTGTTCTCACACATATGCAGGTACGTGCATACAAGTGATGCCATGTTTCAGGAAGGGAGCACAAGATTTGTGTGTCTGCTAAACTGAAAAGATGGACAGCTGTCACAAATGAAACAGTGAGATTGATGAAGACCATGATTAAGAGGACCTTCTCACCTAAAAAAAAAAAAATAAAAAATAAAAAAATTAAAAAACTTACAAAATAGTCACCAACAGATCACGGAAGGATGGAATGAACGGAGTTGACTAGGACCGGAAAATGAAACCTTCGTTTGTACGCTCTCTTTCAGTGCAGATTCTTTTTTTTTTTTTTTCTCTCTCTCTCTTTTTTTAAATTTTTATGCTGCCCCATCAACTGCGCCGTTTCAGTGGCATTACTCCCACGCCGCTCATTTAGATTCCCCCATACATGGCCACACCCGGGTTCGTCCGTCGCAGTTCCAGCGTCGGCAGTCTACAGGGAACCATCGATGTTAAGTTGCCTGGAGGCCACACACCAGAGGAGACCCTGCACTGCTGCTGAGTCACTTCGGTGGTGTTCAGTGGTGCCTGTTCTGTTTTAACGTACTTAGGACACCACCTACTAAGCCCCCTACTAACGACAATAATGGCTTAGTCGCGGAGCCAGACTGAGTGAACGTCCCTCCCAGAGTGGAGACCACCACCACGCCCCTCAAACAACAGCCCCCCATGAATCTGCCGACACTGACGACATTGACAGGACTCACCCCAAGCACGGAAGTGGAGGGGTATTGAAACTGAGGTCACCATGAGAGCAGGGCATGAAAGGCCACAGACTTTGAGACTATTTTGTTTTTTTATATTGATGACGATGAAGGAGGAGGAGGATGACAGTAATGATGACGATGTTGCTATGGAGGTCCATTTTGGTTTGGGACTGCGTGACAAGGCTGTACTCTACGCTTCCTGTCATAATGATATCCCGGCGTTAACCAGGCCCGAGAGATACAGACACTTGCAGTGTTGGTCAGGTAATTAGAGCAACACACCCAGAGACGCATCCTTGAAGTGGATGACACTCGACTGTGTGGTCCCAGTCTCCCCATTTAAGCCCACAGCACACTCAACTCTGGGTAGGAGCCGGCCACGGGCCGAAAAACCCACCTTCAGTGCAAATTCTGTCAGTCTTGGTGGTTGTGATGATTAATGTTGTCATCACGCTGAATCCAAAAAGATTATAGTGTATTCCTGGAAAGTTCTATGTGTCAGTGTGTGTGTGTGTGTGTGTGTGTGTGTGTGTGTACACAAGCATCCCTCAGTGTGTGTGTGTGTGTACAAGCATCCCTCAGTGTGTGTGTGTGTGCTGCATTTTCTGAGCAGGAGTGGTGTTTTGCCCTCGAGAACATCTCTGGTTTTTGACATTAATCTCTTGTTGCTTCCGTTTCCTCAGCTGTTAACCCTCCATCTTCCTCCCCCTCCCCCTTTTCTTTCTCCCCCCCTCCCTCCCTTCTCTCCCCCCCCCCACCCCCACTCCCCTCTGTCTCTGTCTGTCTCTCTTTAGTCACTATCATTAGTTTCAGTGCTTCAGTGAGCTCTCTTGGGGCCATTTGAAAAGTCATTCTAAGAGCTGATTGTGATGTGATTCATGATATTACTTTTTTTTTATATATATATATCTTTATATTTATTTTAATCACACATGAAAATCTGTATTCATTTGGTAATGGAGAGAGATTCATTGAGAACAAAGACGTCTGATTTTCTGAAGTCTTTGTTTGTGTAGCGCATTGCCGATGTTTGCGTAGGTGTAGTTAACGTGGATGTGAGGCATATTCTGTTCCTTTTTGGGCACGTTTAGTATCGTAGGTTTTCTTCTTGCATTTAGTTGGGTCAGTCTGCTTTTGACTTTACAGGTAATGATTATGATGAGTGTGTGTAGTGCATGCATGTTTCTGTGTGTGTGTGTGTGTGTAATGATGATGTGAATGTAAGCATGTTTGGTGGAATTGTATGATCGTGCTTTTGTATAATCCCAACGTCGTTTACTTCTTTGTGCATTACTAATCATATTGACGACATTCTGTTTTTGTTCATAATCAACTTGCCAAATTTGATTACCTTTCATTATTGACATGCTTGTGTGGATCATTGATTTGAAATGTTTTGAATGAAAAATCAATAAATTTGATTATGGAAATGCCAGCCTTTTTTTTATCTCTTTTTTTCTTGAACTGTTTTTTTTTTCTTGCTGATTTGTTGTTTGGGGTGTTGGTGTATATGCTACCTTTTCTATGACTCATTGTGTGTGTGTGTGAGAGAGAGAGAGAGAGAGACTTTCTATGTGTGTGTGTGTGTGTGTGGTGCTTGTATATGTGACTGTGTATGTCACTATGTGTGTGTGTGTGTGTGTGAGGAATATTTTTAGGAAGCGGAGATGGGTCTGTATAGTTGAGATGATTTCACAGTTGAATGTGTGTTTGAGTACTTCATTCGGTCATGGTTTGATATCTTTTTTTCTTCTTGTGACGTTTATACACAGACAGGCTTACCTTTTGTTCAAGATTTATTAAGGTTGATTTTAGGTATTCTGAATGTGACTTTGCTAGACATATATATGATATAAATTTATAATATAAAATTAGTAAGCAGCGTTTGAGGCTCAGTTTTGGCATGCTGTGTCCTTGGGAAAGACTCAGTTCTCTGATTTTCCTCATACCACCCCGTGTTGAATGGGTGCCAGGTTTGGGTTGAGTACGGTAACATTGGCTGAAGGAGAGGTTTTGATGTGGCCTTTCAGTGCCAAACCCCAGGCACAGTGGATATGAATTCACTCCCCACATGGCTGTATAAGGCTATGAGACCTTCAGCCTTTAGTATTGTATTATTTTATGTTATGTTTTTTAGCAGGTTTATAATAGAGACCTTCTGTTTTGGGGAGAAGGGTGTTGAAATTTGATAATAGCGAAGCGCATGAAAACGATTCTGATTGACACACCAAGTTCTGTGTGTGTGTGTGCATGTGTTTGAGCTTCCAACAAATTTATGTAACTGCAGATTGAATGGGAGTAGTTGTTATTTTTTATTTATTTTTTTTTCTGAGACAATTCACATTTATTTCAGTTATGTTCAAATTTTAATAAAATTTTGTTGAATGATTTTTTTTTTTTTTTTAAGTGGGTGTGGAGGTGAAATCACCATGGACTTTATTGTTATTATTTCTAAGTCTATATATATAATCTTTTTTTTTTCTTCAAAGTCTATGTAATTTTTTAACAGTCTATAATACCACATTTCTTTTAGAAGTTTAAAAAACTGGGCCTCCTAAACACTTTTTTTTCAGTAAAATGATAATGAAAATGAAAAAAAACCCTGCTTTTTTGTTGTTTTTGAGAGGGGGAGGAGGTTTGCAATATGGGCATTAATCCTGTTAAATTTACTTCCCTTGTCTGGATGTTGCAGTTAATTATTTTGCTTTACTCTTGTTTTAGATATTTTATGATTATTATTCTTTTTTACAGAAAAAAACGTATATTAACATTATTTGCATGGTGTACTCTTTATTTCATTACTGCTTATTTATCTTTAATATTGCTTTCTTTTATTCATGATAAAATTAATAAACAACAGTGAAAGAAATCTGATTTGAACTATACTTTTTGCGTGTGGGCGTGGTTGAGAATGCTATCGTGTGTGACAGAGAGAGAGAGAGAGAGTTTTTGTTGAGGCTGTGACTTGTCATCAGCAAATGATTCTTCTTTTTTTTGGTTCGTGGGCTGCAACTCCCACGTTTACTCGTATACTTTTACGTGTAATGACCGTTTTTACCCCGCCATGTAGGTAGTCATGCTCCGTTTTCGGGGGTGTGCATGCTGGGTATGTTCTTGCTTCCACAACCTACCGAACGCTGACGTATGTTGCCATGGGAGATCGGAAACATCCCCACCCCTTTACCCACCAGGCGCCTTTACCGAGATTCGAACCTGGGACCCTCAGGTCGAGAGTCCAACGCAGATGATACATTTCAATTTGTTATAGAATCCTGTAACTAAGGACTAGGAGCTAAGTTGGTTCCACCAAAGTACAAAGGCATTCAGTCTTTATATACATATATATATGTTGTTGGGGTTTTTTTTTTGGGGGGGGGTTGTTGTTTTTTTTTTACTTCTTGCAGACAACTTTAACTAAAAAAAAAAAAAAAAAAAAAAGAAGAAAAAGTTTTCACGAAACTTGTACAAAAACAAGGTAGAAAAGGACAAAAGCGCGCGCGCGCACACACACACACACACACACACACACAGATTCATTACATCCATTGCTCTTGTTTTCACACGTGCATCAAAAGAGTCAGGTGGGCGATTAGAACCCAAGACGTGTAGGTTTGAAAGGGTAACGGGGCTGTCTTTAAGTACGACCTTTCTCCAACAAACAAAGTAATTTTCACTAGCCGGCTAGTAGTCCCACCGTAACTGACCAAAGGTCAGACGCCTTGTCTGCTTCTCTGTAGACTGCAGAGCGTTTTCATTTCCTGATGTATGTCTGTGTGTCTGTATGTCTATCTGTGGGTCTGTCTGTCTCTGTCTGTGTGTGTCTCTCTCTGTGTCCGAGTCTGTCTTACACACACACACACACACACACAGACAGACACCAACACACACACACACACACACACACACACACACACGCCATTTATGCCATACGCAGAACATTATGCTAATCGTAATCTTTCTTTCTCTCATGTCCCTTTGTCTCACTGTCTCTGTCTCTGTCTCTCTTTCGTCTGTATCTGTCTTTTAGTCAGTCTGTCCATCTCTGTCCCTGTCTCTGTCTGTCTGTCTGTCTCCCTCTCTCTCTCTTTGATTTCAGACACAAAATCTGATTTACGAAATTTTAATGTCTTTGTGTAAAAGGTTTTAACATTTCGAGAAACAGATATTGCATAGTATCATTGTTTCCATTGTCTCTTCGTCATGTTTTTTTGTTTGGTATTCATACCTTTCACGAGAGGTTGTGGCCTATATGAATAAACGGTTCTCTCTCTCTCTCTCTCTCTCTCTCTCTCTCTCTCTCTCGTACCTTCTTAACTTTAGATTTAATTTGCTCATGTCGTCAAGACATGAGTTCTACTCTGTGTAACTTGGCCATTTATATATATATATGAGGTATTGAAGAGATTGAGAATTGTTACGACGTGAATGTTGTTGAACATCTGTGTTAGCTATTTTTTGGTTGGTTTATATATATATGAGGTATTGAAGAGATTGAGAATTGTTACGACGTGAATGTTGTTGAACATCTGTGTTAGCTATTTTTTGGTTGGTTTATATATATATGAGGTATTGAAGAGATTGAGAATTGTTACGACGTGAATGTTGTTGAACATCTGTGTTAGATATTTTTTGGTTGGTTTGTGTTGAAGATGCATAGTGTGTCATGTAAAATCTTATTTATCTTTCTTTAATGTCACTCCCTTCAGTAAGGGGCTTTGGCCTTTATCTGAATAAAAAATCGTTATCGTTATCGTTATCTCTCTCGTACAATTCATGAAAAAAAAAAAAATATATATATATATATATAAATAAAAAATAAATAAATAAAATAACAACCACGAATGTTTACCCATACAGAGAAAGACTGACACTGACTGACACTGACACAAATTTTACTGCCTTTGGAAAAAGAGCGAAACCCTTTCTGGCAAGGGACATACAATTCACACTGAAATACTACCAATAAACATCGGTCGATCTTAATCTGCATCTGGATGAACACGTTGCTGAAGCCAAAGACTGACTCTGACTGCAACAACCACGGTTTTATGGCTCTACTCGCCCAGTGCAGCCATGAGAACAGCCATGGAGACCATGATCATCACCCAAAGGCGTCAGAAATGGACCGGACACGTCATGCGAAGGGACCAAGGTACCATCAATTGGACAGCCCTTCACTGGACACCAGGAGGTAGGACCAAGGTACCATCACCATGACAGCCCTTCACTGGACACCAGAAGGTAGGACCAAGGTACCATCACCTGGACAGCCCTTCACTGGACACCAGGAGGTAGGACCAAGGTACCATCAATTGGACAGCCCTTCACTGGACACCAGAAGGTAGGACCAAGGTACCATCACCCTGACAGCCCTTCACTGGACACCAGGAGGTAGGACCAAGGTACCATCACCATGACAGCCCTTCACTGGACACCAGGAGGTAGGACCAAGGTACCATCACCATGACAGCCCTTCACTGGACACCAGAAGGTAGGACCAAGGTACCATCAATTGGACAACCCTTCACTGGACACCAGAAGGTAGGACCAAGGTACCATCACCATGACAGCCCTTCACTGGACACCAGAAGGTAGGACCAAGGTACCATCACTCAGACAGCCCTTCACTGGACACCAGAAGGTAGGACCAAGGTACCATCACCCTGACAGCCCTTCACTGGACACCAGAAGGTAGGAACAAGGTACCATCACTCGGACAACCCTTCACTGGACACCAGAAGGTAGGACCAAGGTACCATCACTCGGACAGCCCTTCACTGGCCACCAGAAGGTAGGACCAAGGTACCATCACCCTGACAGCCCTTCACTGGACACCAGAAGGTAGGACCAAGGTACAATCACCATGACAGCCCTTCACTGGACACCAGAAGGTAGGACCAAGGTACCATCACCCTGACAGCCCTTCACTGGACACCAGAAGGTAGGAGTAAGGTACCATCACCATGACAGCCCTTCACTGGACACCAGAAGGTAGGACCAAGGTACCATCACCCGGACAGCCCTTCACTGGACACCAGAAGGTAGGACCAAGGTACCATCACCATGACAGTCCTTCACTGGACACCACAAGGTAGGACCAAGGTACCATCAATTGGACAGCCCTTCACTGGACACCAGAAGGTAGGACCAAGGTACCATCACCCAGACAGCCCTTCACTGAACACCAGAAGGTAGGACCAAGGTACCATCAATTGGACAGCCCTTCACTGGACACCAGAAGGTAGGACCAAGGTACCATCAATTGGACAGCCCTTCATTGGACACCAGAAGGTAGGACCAAGGTACCATCACCCAGACAGCCCTTCACTGAACACCAGAAGGTAGGACCAAGGTACCATCAATTGGACAGCCCTTCATTGGACACCAGAAGGTAGGACCAAGGTACCATCACCCAGACAGCCCTTCACTGGACACCAGAAGGTAGGACCAAGGTACCATCAATTGGACAGCCCTTCATTGGACACCAGAAGGTAGGACCAAGGTACCATCACCCAGACAGCCCTTCACTGGACACCAGAAGGTAGGACCAAGGTACCATCAATTGGACAGCCCTTCACTGGACACCAGAAGGTAGGACCAAGGTACCATCACCCTGACAGCCCTTCACTGGACACCAGAAGGTAGGACCAAGGTACCATCACCATGACAGCCCTTCACTGGACACCAGAAGGTAGGACCAAGGTACCATCACCATGACAGCCCTTCACTGGACACCAGAAGGTAGGACCAAGGTACCATCACTCGGACAGCCCTTCACTGGACACCAGAAGGTAGGACCAAGGTACCATGGTGTGATGGCATTAAATTAATACCGTCATGTGACATATCATTTTAGTAGAATTATCAGGTTTGGGGTTGTTGTTGTTTTTATCACAGAGAGAGAGAGAGACAGACAGACAGACAGAGAAACACAGAGAGAGACAGGCAGAGAGAGACAGGCAGAGACAGAGAGAGGGACAGACAGACAGAGAGTGACAGAGACAGAGAAACACAGGCACAGACAGAAAGATAGACAGACCGACAGGCAGACAAGCAAAGAGGAAGCCAATGGGTTGAGCAGAGACCAGCCAGTGAGGAGGACCTGGGTTGTCCAGGCCAGGCATGTTTCTGTCCTGCGTGGCTGGGTGTGCATTGTGATGGATTGCCCCCCCCCCTGCCCCCCCTGCCCCCCCCCCACTTCCCCCCCTCTCCACGCCTCCCTCCCCTCTCTCTCTCCCTAACTCTTTCTCTCTCCCTCTCTCTCTGTCTCTCTCTCTGCCTCCCCCTCTCTCCCCCCTCCCTCTCTCTCTCTCCCTCAGCCTTTCTCTCTCTCTCTCTCCCCCTCTCTCTCTGTGTGTCTTTGTCTCTCTCACTCTCTGTCTCTCTCACTGCCCCTCCCCCCCCCACACACACACCCACACCCCGTCTCTCTCTCCCCTCTTCCTCTCTCTCTCTGTGCTCCCCTCTCCCTCTTTCTCTGTGCCCCTCCCCTCCCCCCCACTGTGCACCCCCATCTCTCTCCCCCTCTTCCTCTCTGCCCTCCTATCTCTCTCTCTCTCCCCCACCTCTCTCCCTCCCTCCCTCCCCCTCTCTCTCTCCCTCTCTCCCCCCTTCTCTCTCTCTCTCTCTCTCTCTCCCTCTCTCCCTCTCTCTCTCCCCTTCGATCCACGCTGTGCAGTCCTGAGGAAACATCAACAGGAGAAATGTCCCAGGGGAGAAATGTCATGGGGGATAAAATCTACTGTGAGAAAAAGACAAGGAAAGAAAGGAAGGAAGAGGAAGAAAAAACAGAGGTCCAGGAAATATGGGAGGTGAGGTGTAGGTGGGGGCTGGGTTTGAGAAATACACGCCGTGCGCGGGCGCGCGCACACACACACAGACACACAGACACACAGACACACACACACACACACACTGTTTGCCTGTCTGTCTGTCTCTCTTTCTATTTCTCTCTCTCTCAGAAACACACACACACACACACACACACACACACACACACACACACACACACACACACACACACACAGAGTCTGTCTGTCTCTATATATCTCTCTCTTTCTATCTCTCTCACTCTCTCTCTCTCTCTCTTTCTTTCTCTCTCTCTCTCTCTCCCCTCACACACACACACACACACACACACACACACACACACACACACACACACACACACACACACACACACACACACACACACACACACACACACGTTCAGGGCCTAATTACGAGTATCAAGTCATACGACTATTTCATGAAAAAGCAAATAAAGAGAGAAAAAAAAGACACAAAAATACCAAAATAAAATAGGGGGCAGGCACGTTTACATTATAGTTTACCTGCCTTGCTCTTTCTTGGCCTGCACATATTTTCATGAGCTTTTCAGCTGCTCTGTCTCTGTCTCCCTGTCTCTGTCTGTCTCTCTGTCTCTGTCCCCCTGTCTCTGTCTGTCTCTCTGTCTGTCTCTCTGTCTCTGCCCTTGTCTTTCTCTGTCTCTGTCTCCCTGTCTCTGTCTGTCTGCCCGTCAGTTTTTTTTTCTTCTCTCTTTCTCTCTCTCTCTCTGTGCGCACATACACATTCACACACACGCGAGAGCGCACATACAGAGACACAGACACACAGACACAGAAAAAGACACAGACAAACACACACAGACAGACACACACACAGACACACACACAGACACAGACACACACACACACACACACACACACACACACACACACACACACACACACACACACACAGAGACACACACACACACACACACACACACACACACACACACACACACACGCTGGATTTAGTGATCAAGCCGTACAGTTGTTTCATATTATGACCATTTTTTTTTCTCCTCAGCACCATCACTTCCCCCCAGTATGTTGGTCCCTGGAGGTTGTAAGATACTCACTTTTTTTTCTGTCTCACGCACGCACACATAGAGAGGTACACACACGGGCACACACACACACACACACACACACACACACACACACACACGCTGGATTTAGTGATCAAGCCGTACAGTTGTTTCATATTATGACCATTTTTTTTTCTCCTCAGCACCATCACCTCCCCCCAGTATGTTGGTCCCTGGAGGTTGTAAGATACTCACTTTTTTTCTGTCTCACGCACGCACACATAGAGAGGTACACACACGGGCACACACACACACACACACACACACGTATAATATACACATGTATATACATGCAAGCACATGCACACCCACACGCACGCACGCACGCACAGAGAGAGACAGAGAGAGAGAGAGAGAGAGAGAGAGAGAGAGAGAGTGCGTGAATGAGAGAGAGACAGACAAACAGACAGACAGACACAGAGAGACAAACACAGACACACAGAGACAGAGACATAGAAAGACACAGACAGACAGACAGACAGACAGACAGACAGACACACACACACACACACACACACACACACACACACACACACACACACACACACACACACACACACACAGAGAGAAAGAGAAAGTCATCGTCCTGATGGGCTATAGAAAAAGTCTGAAACAGGAAAAATGGAAGGTCTCTCTATACAACCAGTCAGCCAAGACCTACCAACCACAGTGACAACAAAAAACCCCCCAAAAAACCCCCCCCAAAAAAAACCCCGTGACAATGGCCACTGACAACAAGAGACACACCCGCCCCCTCTCTCGGAAGTTCTCGTCCCCGGCGAGAGAGGTTGTACAGGAAATGGAGTTTTTCAGGTGTTGCCTCGTGACGTCTTGTAATGTGTCCTTCTCTCCCACCTCCTCTATCCCCCCCTCTCTCTCTCTCTCTCTCTCTCTCTCTCTCTCCAACCAGCAGAAATCATCCCTTTCTCTCTCTACAACTTTTTTTTTTTTTTTTTTTTTTTTTGCAACTTCGTCTTTTCATCTTTCTTTCTATCTCCACCCCTCTGTCTGTCTGTATGTTTGTTTCTATCTCTTTCTCTTTGTCCTCCCTCCTTCTCTCTTTGTTTCTGTACATCTCTCTGTGTCTCCCTCTGTCTGTCTGTCTGTCACTCTCTTGCAGTCTCTCTCTCTCTCTCGCTCTCTCTGTCCTCTCTCTCTCTCTCTCTCTCTCTCTCTGTCCCCCCTCTCTCTCTCTGTCTCTTCTCTGTCTCTCTCTTTTTCTCTCCCTCCCTCCCTCCTCCCTCTCGCTCTATTTCGCTCCTTCCCTCCCTCCCTGTGTGTGTGTGTGTGTGTGTGTGTGTGTGTGTGTGTGTGTGTCCACTGGCAGGAAAACAGCCCAAACCAGACATGTCGAAATCTTTCTGTGTGTGCGCGAGTGCGTGTGTGTGTTCAATATGTCATCTGCAGGTTGGGGGGGCCGTGAGCACGACAACATAAACACGTCACTCTCCGTGACGACCACAACAAGGATAGGCTGGTTTGGAGAGAGAGAGGGGGTAGGGGAGAGAGAGAGAGGGAGGGAGACAGAGAGAGAGGGTGGGGAGAGAGGGGGAGACACAGAGAGAGGGAGATAGAAAGAGAGGGAGGGGAGAGAGAGAGGGGGGAGACAGAGAGAAAGAGGGAGAGAGAGAGAGAGGGGGGGTGGGAGACAGAGAGAGAGAGGGAGAGAGAGAGGGAGACAAAAAGAGACAGACAGAGAGAGAAAGAGAGAGAGGGGGAGAGATAGACAGATAGACAGACAGACAGACAGAAAGAGACAGAGAGAGAGAGGGAGGGAGACAGAGAGAGAGAGAGGGAGGGAGAGAAACAGAGAGAGAGAGAGAGAGAGGGGGGAGATATAGAGAGAGGGAGATAGAGAGAGAGAGAGAGAGAGGGTGGGGAGAGAGGGGGAGACACAGAGAGAGGGAGATAGAAAGAGAGGGAGGGGAGAGAGAGAGGGGGGAGACAGAGAGAAAGAGGGAGATAGAGAGAGAGAGGGAGACAGAGAGAGAGAGGGAGAGAGAGAGGGAGACAAAAAGAGACAGAGAGAGAAAGAGGGAGACAGAGGCAGAGAGAGAAAGAGAGAGAGGGGGAGAGATAGACAGACAGACAGAAAGAGACAGAGAGAGAGAGATGGAGGGAGAGAAACAGAGAGAGAGAGAGAGAGGGGAGATATAGAGAGAGGGAGATAGAGAGAGAGAGAGAGAGGGAGACAGAGAGAGAGGGTGGGGAGAGAGGGGGAGACACAAAGAGAGGAAGATAGAAAGAGAGGGAGGGGGTAGAGAGAGGGGGGAGACAGAAAGAAAGAGGGAGATAGAGAGAGAGAGGGAGACAGAGAGAGAGAGAGGGAGACAGAGAGAGGGAGACAGAGAGAGAGAGGAGGAGAGAGAGAGGGAGAGAGACAGACAGACAGAGACAGAGAGAGACAGAGAGAGACAGAGAGAAAAAGCGAGATACACACACACACACACACACACACACACACACACACACACACACACACACACACACACACACACACACACACGGAGAGAGAACATTGACTTAGGAAACACATCAGGTGGGAAAAGTTGAAAACTTCTCTTTCCATATCGTGTTGGTTGAGTGACACAATCACTCTTTGTTCGCTTTGTTTTCTTCTTCGGCCTACGTCACTGAGTGCTTTGTTGAAAACAAACATTGACGTCTGTCACTGAGTGCATTGTTGAAAACAAACATTGACGTCTGTCACTGAGTGCATTGTTGAAAACAAACATTGACGTCTGTCACTGAGTGCATTGTTGAAAACAAACACTGACGTATATCACTGAGTGCACTGTTGAAAACAAACCTTGACGTCTGTCACTGAGTGCATTGTTGAAAACAAACACTGACGTCTGTCACTGAGTGCATTGTTGAAAACAAACATTGACGTATGTCACTGAGTGCATTGTTGAAAACAAACATTGACGTCTGTCACTGAGTGCACTGTTGAAAACAAACCTTGACGTCTGTCACTGAGTGCATTGTTGAAAACAAACACTGACGTCTGTCACTGAGTGCATTGTTGAAAACAAACATTGACGTCTGTCACTGAGTGCATTGTTGAAAACAAACACTGACGTCTGTCACTGAGTGCATTGTTGAAAACAAACTTTGACGTCTGTCACTGAGTGCATTGTTGAAAACAAACATTGACGTACAGCACTGAGTGCATTGTTGAAAACAAACATTGACGTCTGTCACTGAGTGCATTGTTGAAAACAAACATTGACGTACGTCACTGAGTGCATTGTTGAAAACAAACTTTGACGTCTGTCACTGAGTGCATTGTTGAAAACAAACATTGACGTCTGTCACTGAGTGCATTGTTGAAAACAAACATTGACGTACGTCACTGAGTGCATTGTTGAAAACAAACTTTGACGTCTGTCACTGAGTGCATTGTTGAAAACAAACATTGACGTCTGTCACTGAGTGCATTGTTGAAAACAAACATTGACGTCTGTCACTGAGTGCATTGTTGAAAACAAACATTGACGTACGTCACTGAGTGCATTGTTGAAAACAAACTTTGACGTCTGTCACTGAGTGCATTGTTGAAAACAAACCTTGACGTACAGCACTGAGTGCATTGTTGAAAACAAACATTGACGTACAGCACTGAGTGCATTGTTGAAAACAAACATTGACGTACAGCACTGAGTGCATTGTTGAAAACAAACATTGACGTCTGTCACTGAGTGCATTGTTGAAAACAAACTTTGACGTCTGTCACTGAGTGCATTGTTGAAAACAAACATTGACGTACAGCACTGAGTGCATTGTTGAAAACAAACATTGACGTCTGTCACTGAGTGCATTGTTGAAAACAAACATTGACGTACGTCACTGAGTGCATTGTTGAAAACAAACTTTGACGTCTGTCACTGAGTGCATTGTTGAAAACAAACATTGACGTCTGTCACTGAGTGCATTGTTGAAAACAAACATTGACGTCTGTCACTGAGTGCATTGTTGAAAACAAACATTGACGTACAGCACTGAGTGCATTGTTGAAAACAAACATTGACGTATATCACTGAGTGCATTGTTGAAAACAAACCTTGACGTCTGTCACTGAGTGCATTGTTGAAAACAAACATTGACGTCTGTCACTGAGTGCATTGTTGAAAACAAACATTGACGTCTGTCACTGAGTGCATTGTTGAAAACAAACATTGACGTCTGTCACTGAGTGCATTGTTGAAAACAAACATTGACGTCTGTCACTGAGTGCATTGTTGAAAACAAACATTGACGTCTGTCACTGAGTGCATTGTTGAAAACAAACATTGACGTCTGTCACTGAGTGCATTGTTGAAAACAAACATTGACGTCTGTCACTGAGTGCATTGTTGAAAACAAACATTGACGTCTGTCACTGAGTGCATTGTTGAAAACAAACATTGACGTCTGTCACTGAGTGCATTGTTGAAAACAAACCTTGACGTCTGTCACTGAGTGCATTGTTGAAAACAAACCTTGACGTCTGTCACTGAGTGCATTGTTGAAAACAAACACTGACGTCTGTCACTGAGTGCATTGTTGAAAACAAACCTTGACGTCTGTCACTGAGTGCATTGTTGAAAACAAACCTTGACGTCTGTCACTGAGTGCATTGTTGAAAACAAACATTGACGTCTGTCACTGAGTGCATTGTTGAAAACAAACCTTGACGTCTGTCACTGAGTGCATTGTTGAAAACAAACATTGACGTACGTCACTAAATGCATTGTTGAAAACAAACATTGAAAATGTCATGAATGCAAATAAATTCTGCAATGTCGTCTCGATCAATAGTTTAACACGAAGGCGGGATGTCTGTTTAACTGGGGCCATTAATTCGTTTCGAGAAACGTTCCAGGTTTTGAAATTAAAATTAAAACGATCGTTGATAATACAGGTTGTGTGTTTTCTGTTTGGCTCTCATGTTTGGTCTCT
>NC_134908.1:2084744-2097244 GCF_041734735.1 Babylonia areolata
CAGCGTTGGAGCCAGGACGCAGCCTTGCTTGACACCATTTGTGACAGCAAAAGGAGCAGATGTTTCGCCATTGTCCTGGACTCGAGCCTGCATGCCTTCATGGAATTGGCTGACCAAGGAAATAAATTTCCGAGGGCATCCGTACTTGGCCATGATCTTCCACAGTCCCTCTCTACTCACGGTGTCAAAGGCCTTAGTGAGGTCGACATAGGTGGAGAACAGATCAGCATTTTGCTCCTGACATTTCTCTTGCAGCTGCCTTGCAGCAAACACCATGTCGGTGGTTCCGCGCTCTTTCCGGAATCCACATTGGCTCTCAGGCAAATGACCTTGGTCAAGGTGTGCTGTGAGGCGGTTTAGTAGGATCCTGGCAAGTATCTTGCCTGCGATGGAGAGCAAGGAAATGCCCCGATGGTTATCACAGGCTTGCCGGTTCCCCTTTCGCTTGTACAAGTGAATGATAGATGCATCTTTGAAATCCTGGGGGATCGTCTCTTCTTTCCACATGAGTGAGTACAGCTGATGAAGCTTCTCAGTCAGCACAGTGCCTCCATCCTTGTAGACCTCTGCTGGTATGGAGTCTGAGCCAGGTGCTTTGCCACTGGATAGCAGACGGATTGCTTTCTGGGTCTCAAGAAGTGTTGGCGGATCGTCCAGTGCTTCGTTGGTGGGGACTTGTGGGAGACGGTCTATGGCTTCATCATTTATGGAGGAAGGGCGATTTAAGACACTGTTGAAGTGCTCAGCCCATCGTTCGAGAATGTTCTCCTTCTCGGTGATCAAGGTATTCCCATCTGCACTGAGGAGGGGGGATGATCCTGAGGATGTGGGGCCGTAGACTTCTTTTAAGGCATCATAGAACCTCTTCATATCGTGCCTGTCAGCATATCCCTGGATCTCATCAGCTTTGTCACTCAGCCACTTATCCTGCATCTGGCGTAACTTTTGCTGAACAGTCCTGCGGATGGCATTGTACGCATCCTTTTTTGATGTGGACTTTGGGTTGCTCAGGTGGGCTTGATGCAGATGGCGTTTCTCATCCAGAAGCTGCTTGATTTCATCACAGTTTTCATCAAACCAGTCTTTGTGCTTTCTGATCATGGGTCCCAGGGTCTCTGAAGCTGTACTATAGATCAGCTCACGCAGGGTCCTCCAGTCAGACTCCACATTCTGGTTGTTCAGAGAGGCGGATTCCAGACGATCTTCCAGCAGCTCCACAAAGGACTGTTTGATGGTGATGTTTTTCAGCTTAGCGATGTTGAGCCGTTTTGGAGCCTTCTGGCCTTGGGGGCGTCTCTTGGGCTGGATTCGAATATTCAGCTTCGAGACTACAAGGCGATGGTCTGTCCAACACTCGGCGCCGCACATGGTCTTTGTTACACGTACATCTTGCCTATCCCTTTTCCTGACGATGACATAATCGATGAGATGCCAATGCTTTGAGCGAGGGTGCATCCATGACGTCCTGTTACGGGTAGGGAGGCAGAAAACTGTGTTGGTTATCAGCAGTTCGTGCTCTGCACATGTCTGAAGCAAAAGCAATCCATTTGGGTTGCAGTGGCCCACACCGTGCTTTCCAATCACTCCATCCCAGGAGATGTAGTCAGAGCCAACTCTAGCATTGAAGTCCCCAAGAATGATGAGCTTGTCTGCTTTAGGGATGGCAGCAATGACAGAGTGAAGGTCCTCGTAGAACTTCGCCTTCACTTCATCCGGGTTGGTCATGGTTGGGGCGTAGGCACTGACAATGGTGAGGTGCTTCTGGCCAGATGCCAGTGGGAGTTTCATGGTCATAAGCCTATCGTTGACTCCCTTTGGGATTCCAGATAGCTTGCTGACAAGTGCTGTTTTTACTGCAAAACCAACACCAGCCTCACGTCGCTCTTCGCTTCCTCGTCCACTCCAGAAGAAGGTGTAACCAGATCCCCGTTCACAGAGCTCGCCTTCGCCTGCAAGCCGAGTCTCACTCAAGGCTGCGATGTCGATATTGTATCTGGCGAGTTCGGATGCAACTAGTGCTGTTCTCCTTTGGGGTCTGTCCGCGTTATCTCTGTCCAGGAGAGTCCTTATGTTCCAAGCACCAATGGTGAGAGGAACGATCCTTGCTTTTTTCTTTTCTTTCTCTTTGTTTCGACCGCTGATGTAGGGTCCCCGCCAGCCGCGGTATGCTGGCCAGGGTGATATGGAGCAGGCAATTTTTAGGGCACCTTTTCTAGCCCCTTCCTCATGCCAGGGAGGTGAGCAGTGCATTCCTAAAGAGGGCTGCTCAGACGCTCAGACGGCTGCCGAGCTCCATCGCTGCTCCTGTCGACGAAGAACGACCCTATGGCCTGAGCCGCCTGCGTGCAGGTCTGCGGCTGCGACTGCCAGTGTACCCACACCTGTCGTTTCGTCGCTCGCCTGTCGCCACAGGACTTGGGGGTGATAAAATGATGAAGGATGAAAGGTCATTTTGGATGACTGATGACTTGCGCGATGAGTTTGTTTAAAGTGAAGAGGAGTTGCGCAACGTCGACCTCACTCTCTCGTCCGGGTCCACCAATTTCCAGTGGCAAGACTAAGTCGAGACGACTGGAGGATGAGCACGGATGCAGTGGATGACCAAGATATCCTTTCGGTGTCTCATCTTGCTCTCTGCACTCCACAGTGCGTTGCTGTAACCGCCTTCCTCTCCGTTGAACCGATAGGTTTCTTCCGCAGATTCTGCCGTACGTACATAAGCACGCAAGCACGCACGCACGCATGCAAACACACACACACACACACACACACACACACACACACACAATGAGAGACAGAGGGGGAGAGAGAAAAGGAGAGAACTGAGACAGACAGACAGACAGACAGACAGACAGACAGACAGACAGACAGAGACAGAGACAGGCACAGACAGACAGAGACAGACAGACAGAGACAGACAGACATACAGAGACAGACAGAGACAGACAGACAGAGACAGAGACAGACAGACAGAAACAGTGAGACAGACAGAAAGAAAGAGAGAGAGAGAAGGAGACAGACAGACAGACAGAGAGACAGGCACAGGGAGAGAGAGACAGAGACAGACACAGAGACAGAGACAGAGAGAGCTACGGAACGTGTAAGGAATGAAACCGGACACAAGAGATCAGAATCAGAGATCTCTGACAGAGAACAACAAACAAACAAAGAAACAAAGGAACGAACAAAACACACCCAAAACATCCAGACAGTGTGGCATCCAAATAACAGAAAATATTATTTATTGCCGGGGATGAGAAAAGGTGGAAGGGGGGGGGGGGGGGGACTTTTCAGACGTGTCACCGCCTGTAAACCCAGCTCGCGTACAAACCTCTCGCTGAGGATGAGAACATCCGAGAGGAGGCGAGTTTGTCGCTTTGTCAGATGCCATTTTGTTGATGGTCTTTTTTGTTGATTTTTTTGTTTTTTGTTTTTGTTTTTCTGTTCTTCTTCGTCTTTTGAACACATTTTTGGGCCTCTCGTTTTGTTACAAAGACTTCCACTGGACAAGGGAAAAACTGGAACACCTAGCTGGAACATTTTTGTTGGACTCAAATGTATGTATGTGAGTACATTGAGGGATGGGTGGATGATGTACACAGACGGGTGAGGGTGTATGTATGTAGGTATGTAGATATGTAGGTATATATGTACGTATGCATAATATAATATACATACATGAATATCTAATTGTGTGTGTGTGTGTGTGTGTGTGCAAATGATTACGTCCATGTTAATTTCAAACTATAACATTTCTTCAGTGATTCAGAATTTCTCTTAGTATAGTTAACTGTTCTTAGATGCACCAATAATTGCAACCTTTTTCGACCTCTTTCGATATTATAAGATGGTAATGATACATATTTGTCTCAGGTGTATGTTTTACATAATTTGGATTAATTTGTTTTTAAATGTATTGCACTGCATCGCATTGTATTATATTATATCGTATCGTATCGTATTGTATCGTATTGCATTGTGCTCTATTGTATTGTATCGTGAGCGAGTGTGCACGTTGATTTTCGCTTGAATTTATCAAGAGTGAAACAGACGACCGGAGTCCAGAACTTGGCTTGAGGATATGGTTTGACTCGAAGCTGGATGTAGGTATGTACGTATGTATGTATACCTGTCTCACACCAGGTCACGTGCTCAGCACGTGCTGCCCGGAAAAAAAGGGGAAGTGACGGCCAGACGAGAAGCAACTGAACTGTGTCACCGGAAACGTCTGTCCTCTAAAACCACCACCCCCCACACCCCCTCCCCTTCTCCCTCACCACCTCCACTCACGTCTCTTCCTCCCTTTATCTTATACTCTCTCCACCCCTCCAGTCCGCACCCCCACCCGCCCCCTACCCACAAAGTACCCCTCTCTTTCTTCTTCTCTACTTCCTAGATGTTATATACTGTGTTCCTTCTGACAGTATGCTACTCGCTAGACGTTATATACTGTGTTCCTTCTGACAGTATGCTACTTCCTAGACGTTATATACTGTGTTCCTTCTGACAGTATGCTACTTCCTAGACGTTATATACTGTGCTCCTTCTGACAGTATGCTACTTCCTAGACGTTATATACTGTGTTCCCACTGACAGTATGCTACTTCCTAGACGTTATATACCGTGTTCCTTCTGACACTATGCTACTTGCTAGACGTTAAATACTGTGTTCCTTCTGACAATATGCTACTTGCTAGATGTTATATACCGTGTTCCTTCTGACAGTATGCTACTTCCTAGACGTTATATACTGTGTTCCTTCTGACAGAATGCTACTTCCTAGACGTTATATACTGTGTTCCTTCTGACAGTATGCTACTCGCTAGACGTTATATACTGTGTTCCTTCTGACAGTATGCTACTTGCTAGACGTTAAATACTGTGTTCCTTCTGACAATATGCTACTTCCTAGACGTTAAATACTGTGTTCCTTCTGACAGTATGCTACTTCCTAGACGTTATATACTGTGTTCCTTCTGACAGTATGCTACTCGCTAGACGTTATATACTGTGTTCCTTCTGACAGTATGCTACTTCCTAGACGTTATATACTGTGTTCCTTCTGACAGAATGCTACTTCCTAGACGTTATATACTGTGTTCCTTCTGACAGTATGCTACTTCCTAGACGTTATATACTGTGTTCCTTCTGACAGTATGCTACTTCCTAGACGTTATATACCGTGTTCCTTCTGGCAGTATGCTACTTCCTAGACGTTATATACTGTGTTCCTTCTGACAGTAAGCTATTTCCTAGACGTTATATACTGTGTTCCTTCTGACAGTATGCTACTTCCTAGACGTTATATACTGTGTTCCTTCTGACAGTATGCTACTTCCTAGACGTTATATACTGTGTTCCTTCTGACAGTATGCTACTTGCTAGACGTTATATACTGTGTTCCTTCTGACAGTATGCTACTTCCTAGACGTTATATACTGTGTTCCTTCTGACAGTATGCTACTTCCTAGACGTTATATACTGTGTTCCTTCTGACAGTATGCTACTTCCTAGACGTTATATACTGTGTTCCTTCTGACAGTATGCTACTTCCTAGACGTTATATACTGTGTTCCTTCTGACAGTATGCTACTTCCTAGACGTTATATACTGTGTTCCTTCTGACAGTATGCTACTTCCTAGACGTTATATACCGTGTTCCTTCTGATAGAATGCTACTTCCTAGACGTTATATACTGTGTTCCTTCTGTCAGTATGCTACTTCCTAGACGTTATATACTGTGTTCCTTCTGTCAGTATGCTACTTCCTAGACGTTATATACTGTGTTCCTTCTGACAGTATGCTACTTCCTAGACGTTATATACCGTGTTCCTTCTGATAGAATGCTACTTCCTAGACGTTATATACTGTGTTCCCACTGACAGTATGCTACTTCCTAGACGTTATATACTGTGTTCCTTCTGACAGTATGCTACTTGCTAGACGTTATATACTGTGTTCCTTCTGACAGTATGCTACTTCCTAGACGTTATATACCGTGTTCCTTCTGACAGTATGCTACTTCCTAGACGTTATATACTGTGTTCCTTCTGACAGTATGCTACTTCCTAGACGTTATATACTGTGTTCCTTCTGACAGTATGCTACTTCCTAGACGTTATATACTGTGTTCTGACAGTATGCTACTTCCTAGACGTTATATACCGTGTTCCTTCTGACAGTATGCTACTTCCTAGACGTTATATACTGTGTTCCTTCTGACAGTATGCTACTTCCTAGACGTTATATACTGTGTTCCTTCTGACAGTATGCTACTTCCTAGACGTTATATACTGTGTTCCTTCTGACAGTATGCTACTTCCTAGACGTTATATACTGTGTTCCTTCTGACAGTATGCTACTTCCTAGACGTTATATACTGTGTTCCTTCTGACAGTATGCTACTTCCTAGACGTTATATACTGTGTTCCTTCTGACAGTATGCTACTTCCTAGACGTTATATACCGTGTTCCTTCTGATAGAATGCTACTTCCTAGACGTTATATACTGTGTTCCTTCTGTCAGTATGCTACTTCCTAGACGTTATATACTGTGTTCCTTCTGTCAGTATGCTACTTCCTAGACGTTATATACTGTGTTCCTTCTGACAGTATGCTACTTGCTAGACGTTATATACTGTGTTCCTTCTGACAGTATGCTACTTCCTAGACGTTATATACCGTGTTCCTTCTGATAGAATGCTACTTCCTAGACGTTATATACTGTGTTCCCACTGACAGTATGCTACTTCCTAGACGTTATATACTGTGTTCCTTCTGACAGTATGCTACTTGCTAGACGTTATATACTGTGTTCCTTCTGACAGTATGCTACTTCCTAGACGTTATATACCGTGTTCCTTCTGACAGTATGCTACTTCCTAGACGTTATATACTGTGTTCCTTCTGACAGTATGCTACTTCCTAGACGTTATATACTGTGTTCCTTCTGACAGTATGCTACTTCCTAGACGTTAAATACTGTGTTCCTTCTGACAGTATGCTACTTCCTAGACGTTATATACTGTGTTCCTTCTGATAGAATGCTACTTCCTAGACGTTATATACTGTGTTCCTTCTGACAGTATGCTACTTCCTAGACGTTATATACTGTGTTCCTTCTGACAGTATGCTACTTGCTAGATGTTATATACTGTGTTCCTTCTGACAGTATGCTACTTCCTAGACGTTATATACTGTGTTCCTTCTGACAGTATGCTACTTGCTTGACGTTATATACTGTGTTCCTTCTGACAGTATGCTACTTCCTAGACGTTATATACTGTGTTCCTTCTGACACTATGCTACATGCTAGACGTTATATACTGTGTTCCTTCTGACAGTATGCTACTTCCTAGACGTTATATACTGTGTTCCTTCTGACAGTATGCTACTTCCTAGATGTTATATACTGTGTTCCTTCTGACAGTATGCTACTTCTAGATCGTTATATACTGTGTTCTTCTGACAGTATGCTACTTGCTAGACGTTATATACTGTGTTTCCTTCTGACAGTATGCTACTTCCTAGACGTTATATACACTGTTCCTTCTGACAGTATGCTACTTCCTAGATGTTATATACTGTGTTCCTTCTGACAGTATGCTACTTCCTAGACGTTATATACTGTGTTCTGACAGTATGCTACTTGCTAGACGTTATATACTGTGTTCCTTCTGACAGTATGCTACTTCCTAGACGTTATATACTGTGTTCCTTTGACAGTATGCTACTTCCTAGACGTTATATACTGTGTTCCTTCTGACAGTATGCTACTTCCTAGACGTTATATACTGTGTTCCTTCTGACAGTATGCTACTTGCCTAGACGTTATATACTGTGTTCCTTCTGACAGTATGCTACTTCCTAGACGTTATATACTGTGTTCCTTCTGACAGTATGCTACTTGCTAGACGTTATATACTGTGTTCCTTCTGACAGTATGCTACTTCCTAGACGTTATATACTGTGTTCCTTCTGACAGTATGCTACTTGCTAGACGTTATATACTGTGTTCCTTCTGACAGTATGCTACTTCCTAGACGTTATATACTGTGTTCCTTCTGACAGTATGCTACTTCCTAGACGTTATATACTGTGTTCCTTCTGACAGTATGCTACTTCCTAGATGTTATATACTGTGTTCCTTCTGACAGTATGCTACTTCCTAGACGTTATATACTGTGTTCCTTCTGACAGTATGCTACTTCCTAGACGTTATATACCGTGTTCCTTCTGACAGAATGCTACTTCCTAGACGTTATATACTGTGTTCCTTCTGACAGAATGCTACTTGACTAGACGTTATATACTGTGTTCCTTCTGACAGTATGCTACTTCTAGATGTTATATACTGTGTTCCTTCTGACAGTATGCTACTTCCTAGAACGTTATATACTGTGTTCCTTCTGACAGTATGCTACTTCCTAGACGTTATATACTGTGTCTTCTGACAGTATGCTACTTCCTAGAAGTTATTATACTGTGTTCCTTCTGACAGTATGCTACTTCCTAGACTGTTATATACTGTGTTCCTTCTGACAGTATGCTAATTCCTAGACGTTATATACTGTGTTCCTTCTGACAGTATGCTACTTCGCTAGACGTTATACTGTGTTCCTTCTGACAGTATGCGACTTCCCTAGACGTTATTACTGTGTTCCTTCTGACAATATGCTACTTCTAGACGTTATATACTGTGTCCTTCTGACAGTATGCTACTTCTAGACGTTATATACTGTGTTCCTTCTGACAGTATGCTACTTAGCTAGACGTTATTATACTGTGTTCCTTCTGACAGTATGCTACTTCCTAGACGTTATCTACCTGTGTCTTTGACAGTTGCTACTTCCTAGACGTTATATACTGTGTTCCTTCTGACAGTATGCTACTTCCTAGAACGTTATATACTGTGTTCTTCTGACAGTATGCTACTTCCTAGACGTTATATACTGTGTTCCTTCTGACAGAATGCTACTTCCTAGACGTTATATACTGTGTTCTGACAGTATGCTACTTGCTAGACGTTATATACTGTGTTCCTTCTGACAGTATGCTACTTCCTAGACGTTATATACTGTGTTCCTTCTGACAGTATGCTACTTCCTAGACGTTATATACTGTGTCCTTCTGACAGATGCTACTTCTAGAGTTATATACTGTGTTCCTTCTGACAGTATGCTACTTCCTAGATGTTATATACTGTGTTCCTTCTGACAGTATGCTACTTTCCAGAGTTATATACTGTGTTCCTTCTGACAGTATGCTACTTCCTAGACGTTATTACTGTGTTCCTTCTGACAGTATGCTACTTCCTAGAGTTATATACTGTGTTCCCTTTTGACAGTATGCTACTTCCTAGACGTTATATACTGTGTTCCTTCTGACAGTATGCTACTTCCTAGACGTTATATACTGTGTCCTTCTGACAGTATGCTACTTCCCAGATGTTATATACTGTGTTCCTTTTGACAAATTGCTACTTCTAGACGTTATTTACTGTGTTTTTTGACAGTATGCTACTTGCTGATTTTTTACTGTGTTCCCTTTTGACGTATTCTACTTTTCTTTTTCTGGTTCCTTCTGTTCTCTCTTTCTTACTTTTTTTCTAACTTGTATCTTTATTCTTTCTTTCTGTCTGATTGTCTTTCTTTCTTTCTAACTTCTGTCTTTCTGTCTCATTCTTTCTTTCTTTCTTTTTTTCTTCTTACTTCTTCCTTTCTTTCTTTCTGTCTGTTTTTTCTGTCTTAAGTCTCTCTTTCTTTTCTGACTTCTATTGTTCTTTCTTTCTCTCTCTCTTTTTTTCCCCTTTCTTTCCGTCTGTCTTTCTTTCTTTCTGCTTGTCTGTCTTTTTTCATTTCTTCCTTTCCTTCCTTCTTTCTTTCTTTCTCCCCTTCCTTCTTTCTGTCTTTCTTTTCGTTTCTTTCTTTCTTTCTTCCTTTCCTTCCTTCCTTCCTTCTTTCTTTCTTTCTTTCTTTCTTTCTTTCTCCCCTTCCTTCTTTCTGTCTTTCTTTTCGTTTCTTTCTTTATTCCTTTTTCCATTTATTCTTTCTTTCTTTGGTTTTTTTCTCCTCTTCTCCATTTCTTCCTCCCCCTTCTTTCTTTCTTCTCTTCCTTCTTTCTTTTTTCTTTTCTTTCTTTCTTCCTTCCTTCTTTCTTTCCATCTTTCTTTCTTCTCTTCCTTCTTTCTTTTCTTTCCTTCCTTCTTCCTTCTTTCTTTCTTCTCTTCCTTCTTTCTTTTTTCTTTTCTTTCTTTCTTCCTTCCTTCTTTCTTTCCTTCCTTCCTTCTCTCTTTGTTTCCCACTGTCTGCGTCCGTGCGTTGTAACTCACACGTTCAAACTAGGGGGGCTTTTAAAGTGTATCACCTTTTTTTTTTTCTTCTCCTTCTCCAACCATGCGAAGGCAGCCGTACTCCGTGTGCCGGTGTCTTGTGGCGATGAGCGCCGGTTATCCCTTTTCCTCTCTTTGTCTTCTCTGTCCTGATTTTTTCCGGCTATTGTTCCCCCCCCCTTCCTCTCTCTCTCTTCTTTCTACTTCTAATATCATCGTCTCTGATGAACAGACTATGAATAAAGAAAATCTCTCTTCTTCTCTCTCTCTCTCTCCCTCTCTCCCCCGCCTCCTTCCGCGCGCACGCCTTCCAACGTATGTTGCTGATTCAAATGTGAATGAAATGATCTGTACTTTCCAGGAATTGCTTAAACCCTCTTTTGAATTGAAGCAAACATGTATGTTTCACGGTGATGACTTGTGTTTCAGACTGCCTGTATAATTGTCCCTGTACTCCCTAACTCCCGATCCCCCAACCCCCACCCCCTTGGCACGGGCAAATGGCCTAGTCATTAAAATGTTCGAGTTCTAGAGTTTGAGTTCCCCCGCCTCCTTCTCTCCTCTCACTCCCCTCCCCCCCCCCCCCCGCCCCCCCTCCTCTTTGTTTCATCTTTCTTGTTTCTCTTTCTTATCTAAGTAATATTTATGCATGTACTTATCTTGTTCATCTTTTAATTGTTGACATATTTTGAAATGTATTCATGTAAATGTGATGCTTTTGTACAAAGTGTTTGTTATATTTTCACTTCTCACGAGGGTAGGATGAAAACAAACTATTTGTGCTTAATCTTTTTTTTTTTTTTACGTCAATAATAAAGGTTCGTTCGTTCTCTCTCTCTTCTCTCTCTCTCTCTCTCTCTCTCTCTCTCTCTCTCTCTCTCTCATTCCCCCACATCTCCCTCTCTCTTCCACTCTCTTTCCCTTATTCCTTCCTCTGTATCCCCCTTCTCTCTCTCCTCCGCTTTCTCTCTCTCTCTCTCTACCTTCTCTCTCTTTCTCCTTCTCCCGCCTCTCTCTCCCTCTCTGTCCATCCTGTCTCTCCCTCTCTCTTACCCCGCTCTCTCTCTCTCTCACTTTCTCTCTCCCTCCTCTCTCTCTTTCCTGCGCTGTCTCTCACTCTTCTCTCATCTCTTTACCCCTCCCTCTCTCTTCTCACCCCTTTCTCTCCCCCCTCTCCCCCTCCCTCTCTCCTCCTCCCCTCCCTCTCCCCCCTCCTCCCTCTCCCCCCTTTCTCTCCCCCCTCTCCCCCTCCCTCTCTCCCCTCCTCCCTCTTCCCCCTCCTCCCTCCCTCCCCCCTCTTCTTCCTTCCTTTCCCCCCCTCCTCTCTCTCTCTCTCTTTCAGGAGCCCCTGACTAACAGGTACCATTGTTCACCAGGGTACTGAAACGCAAAGGATGCCACGGTTCCGGAATGGCTCCCCCAAAATGGACTGCTGGCAGTCTGCAGTCAATGGCTCTCTAATTCCGTCCATCCATACCAACAGGGTCAACATCAGTGGCCGTGGATAGCAAGACTCTGGTACGGAGCACGCTCGAGTCGACAAAAAGGCGTGTATGGAGGAGCCAGTTTTAGGTTCGAACCCTGCTAAAGTAAGGTTAGTGCCATTCACTGGCTGGAACAAAAGAGGTGATGATTATATCATGTTTTTTGTTGTTGACCTGACGTTTTGTTACTATTTCTGACTGAATGAAGTTGATGAGTTACTCATAGGTTAAAACTAATAAGAGAGAGGAGGGGGGGGGGGGGGCGGCGGGGGTGGGGGGGGGTGGAGGAGAGAGAGACACAGGGGGATGGAGAGAGAGAGAGAGGTGGAGAGAGAGAGAGAGAGAAAGGGGGGGACGGAGGGGGGGGAGGGTGGAGGAGAGAGAGAGAGAAACGGGGGAGGGGGGATGTGGAGGAGAGAGAGACACAGGGGGATGGAGAGAGAGAGAGGTGGAGAGAGAGAGAGAGTGAGAAAGGGGGGACGGGGGGGGGGGGGGGAGGGTGGAGGAGAGAGAGAGAGAGAGACGGGGGAGGGGGGATGTGGAGGAGAGAGACACACAGGGGGATGGAGAGAAAGAGAGAGAGAGAGAGAGATTTTTATGATTATTTTTGTTATGTTTCTGCGTCTGAATAATAATGATAGGGACATTTTATACGAGAGGGGGGACACAAACACACACACACACA
>NC_134908.1:2104744-2127244 GCF_041734735.1 Babylonia areolata
GGTCTTATCCATGAGGGGGGATGTGGTCCAGGCGTCGGTCTTGTGGTCCTGTGGGGGCATAGTCCTGGCTGTCGGTCCGAGGGGGGTCCTTGCTGTGTCCTAGACAGGAGGCAGGCGCCGTGGAGATTCGGTTTAGCGTTGGCCTTGTGGTCCAGTGTTGACCAGTGATCAGGGTTCCAGGCCCCGTTTCGGCATGGTGTTGTGTCCTTGTGGAAAGGCACTGTACTCCGATTGCCTCACTCCACCCAGGTGTGAAACGGGTACCTGACTTTGGGGTGGGGAAGGTTAGAACGGCGGAAGGAGAGGACTGGGCCCCGCCTTGTTTTGCCGAGTCCTGGACACAGTGGACATGAATTCACTGCCCACGATGGCCGTAAAAGCCTATGAGGCCTTTGACCTTTTTCTTTAAACTTTCATCTCATAGAAGAAAAAGACTGCATTATATAACTTATTCTTGGTAATTGGCGCTGCAGTCTAGACCGAGGCCATTTCGACAAAGATAATTTCAAAGACAATGGCAGATTAACAGAACCCATTTTCATAGTTGATTCCATTTTTGTTTTACTTCTTATCTTTAACCTATCGAAATTTTCAGATGAAGTGTCAAATAATGAAGCAACTGTTTTTGTGTTTGTCCGATTGTGTGCGTATACGTGCGTGCGTGCGCGTGTGTGTAGGAAAGAAAAGATCTCGCCTATCTCTCTTACCCTTTCTCTCTTTATGTCTGTATCTCACTGTGCCCCATCTCTCTCCCTCTCACCCCCCCCTCTCTCTCCTTACCCCCTTCTGTCTGTATCTCACTGTGCCCCATCTCTCTCCCTCTCTTTCACCCCCCCCCCCCCTCTCTCTCTCTCCTTACCCCCTTCTGTCCGTATCTCACTGTGCCCCATCTCTCTCCCTCTCACCCCCCTCTCTCTCCTTACCCCCTTCTGTCTGTATCTCACTGTGCCCCATCTCTCTCCCTCTCTTTCACCCCCCCCTCTCTCTCTCCTTACCCCCTTCTGTCTCCATCTCACTGTGCCCCATCTCTCTCCCTCTCTTTCACCCCCCCTCTCTCTCCTTACCCCCTTCTGTCTGTATCTCACTGTGCCCCATCTCTCTCCCTCTCACCCCCCTCTCTCTCCTTACCCCCTTCTGTCCGTATCTCACTGTGCCCCATCTCTCTCCCTCTCTTTCACCCCCCCTCTCTCTCTCTCCTTACCCCCTTCTGTCTGTATCTCACTGTGCCCCATCTCTCTCCCTCTCTTTCACCCCCCTCTCTCTCTCTCCTTACCCCCTTCTGTCTGTATCTCACTGTGCCCCATCTCTCTCCCTCTCTTTCACCCCCCTCTCTCTCTCCTCCTTACCCCCTTCTGTCTGTATCTCACTGTGCCCCATCTCTCTCCCTCTCTTTCACCCTCCCCTCTCTCTCTCCTTACCCCCTTCTGTCTGTATCTCACTGTGCCCCATCTCTCTCCCTCTCTTTCACCCCCCCCTCTCTCTCTCTCCTTACCCCCTTTCTGTCTGTATCTCACTGTGCCCCATCTCTCTCCCTCTCACCCCCCCTCTCTCTCTACTTACCCCCTTCTGTCTGTATCTCACTGTGCCCCATCTCTCTCCCTCTCACCCCCCTCTCTCTCCTTACCCCATTCTGTCTGCATCTCACTGTGCCCCATCTCTCTCCCTCTCTTTCACCCTCCCCTCTCTCTCCTTACCCCCTTCTGTCTGCATCTCACTGTGCCCCATCTCTCTCCCTCTCTTTCACCCTCCCCTCTCTCTCTCCTTACCCCCTTCTGTCTGTATCTCACTGTGCACCATCTCTCTCCCTCTCTTTCACCCCCCCCCTCTCTCTCTCTCTCCTTACCCCCTTCTGTCCGTATCTCACTGTGCCCCATCTCTCTCCCTCTCTTTCACCCCCCCCCCTCTCTCTCTCTCCTTACCCCCTTCTGTCTGTATCTCACTGTGCCCCATCTCTCTCCCTCTCTTTCACCCCCCCCCCCCCTCTCTCTCTCCTTACCCCCTTCTGTCTGTATCTCACTGTGCACCATCTCTCTCCCTCTCTTTCACCCCCCCCCCCCTCTCTCTCTCTCCTTACCCCCTTCTGTCTGTATCTCACTGTGCCCCATCTCTCTCCCTCTCTTTCACCCCCCCCCCCCCTCTCTCTCTCTCCTTACCCCCTTCTGTCTGTATCTCACTGTGCCCCATCTCTCTCCCTCTCACCCACAGAATACTAAACAGGCAGAAGGGACATTCCTTCTTCGCGCGATCGGAAAACGCGTTCCGGTTGGCCAAGGCGTCCGCCATCTTTTTTACCCTGTAACTCGTGAGAGGCGGCGTCGCACACACACACACACGCCTTATGTCGGAGTCATTGGAAAGTCGCTTTCCAAGTTTCGTTTTACCACACACTGATTTTGAGTGTACCATCTGTTTCTTTCTTTCTATGTGCTTCTGACCAGATAAATTCGGCTGTGCACATACGTAACTGAATCAGAGTTCGCTAGATTGTGCCGATCGACTGATTGCGCGTAACACTAACAGGCGGAGTTTGCAAGGAAAGAGGAGGGGTGGGGATGGTGTCCGCGTTGTTTCTGCAGTTCATTAAATTTACCCTATAACACCCGTAAAGAAGCTGAATATGACTGAGTCTATTCATCACTGGGCCAAAGTATTTTAGGCCTACTGGCAAACTCTAGCCTGTGATTACATTGTCAGTCACTTCAGATGACTCTGTGTGCATGTTTGTAACGCGAGTGAGATTGTGAGTGTATGTATGCGTGTTTGGATAACATTCCTCTTCAGCATTAAAAACATACAAGGACACATTTTTTCATTATAACAGCAAAACCCCTTATAGGCGGTCACTGTATGAGCAGTACCAGTGGGATGGTTCTCACATGGAGTTTTCCACCTCAAACGAGGAAGAAAAAGAAGAAGGCAATTCAGTGTTTCCAAGCGCTTTTGCTTCCTATATTTATTAATTCAAACTTCTTTTGAGAGGCCGCCTCTAATTTACAGCCACTACTTCCTGGCTAAAGGGGTGGCCGCCCAAGACAGGATTTACTGTATATTATTGTATTAAAAATCATTGTATTAAAATAGTGTACTCATCAATCTGGCATCTTAAAAAAAAAAGAAAAAAAAAAGTATTTTTATTTACTCACACCGTGACAGTGCACTCATACATAAATCTCTCACCAACTCTTATGGAAAAATGTGGTGCACAAAAAAAGACAGATCCATACTGAAATACACACACACTCTCTCTCTCTCTCTCTCTCTCTCTCTCTCTCTCACTCACACCTGCTATGAAACGTTTCTTGAATGTTGACAGGCGAACACCTAACGACTTTATTTATGGTGAACTTGGGAGATACCCGATATATCTAAATTCTTATGTAAAGTGTATTAATTACTGGCTAAAATTAACTAGAATGGATAGTTATAGGTTACCATACAAAACTTACAGGTCGCTGTATAATTTAGACAATAATGGTAAGAAGACTTGGGCTACAGGTATTAGAAAATGTTGTGTTCCTATGGATTTGCCTATGTATGGGATAACCAGGGTGTTGAAAATGTAACAGGATTTATGAAATGTTTTAAACAAAGACTTGTTGACTGCAGATGGCAGAGCTGTCATGATCACGAACAGAACAGCAATAGATTTGCTGAATATTGGATGTTTAAAGTGACAAATAGTGTGGAACCATATATTGAAATTGCAATGAATAGATATGTTAAATGTGCTCTGACTAAATTAAGAGTTGGTGTAACAGACATTGCCTGCCATAGATTTAGATTTAGCGATAGAAGAGTAGATAAAGTACAGTGTCGTTATGTCATGATTCAGAAGAAGATGAAATTCATTTTATGTTTTGCTGTCCTGTCTTTCACGGCTTAAGGATAAAATACATTCAACCTAAGTTTTATAATAGCCCATGTCGCTTTAGATTTAATTTGCTTATGTCATCTAGAAATGAAACTGTTTTGCGTAATGTTGCGTTCTACATTTACTATGCCTTGAAACGATTACGTACGGCTGTAACTTAAATCATAGTATCAATTTGAATTTTCATGACAATAATTATGTTAAGATCAAATACTAGACACTGTGTTATTGTAATTTTGGTTGTTTGTTTTGTATATGATTTCCCCTTCAATTAGGGGCTTAGGCCTAAATTTGAATAAACATTTCGCATTCGCATTCGCATTCTCTCACTCACACACACACACACACACACACACATTATTTTGTTCCAGTGTTTTCCGCAGAGCAGCAGACTCTTTACTCCGGCTAGTATAAACAATGACCAGAATCAGCCAGAATTGCTTGTTTTCTACGACTCAATTTCTGTCTGTACTTTCAGACACTTTGAAAGCCACCCCCACCCCCCTTCTCCGCACCATCAGCGGTTTCCTCACAGGCGATACATTTCTCCCGAAGCAACGCAGATGTCTTATCACAGGAAAATATAAACATCAACGTAGGCTGAGTCTGCGAAGCTTGGCCTCCCATGGAGTATGCCCAAACTGAAAGGAAAAAGATATGAACTTACCGTTCTCTTTCCGTCTCTGGGTTGGGAAAATTAAACATCCGCACAGTTCTGCCCGTCCTTTCATCGATGCTGGTTTTGCTGTTATTACTGCAGTTAATTACACAGCAGTACTTCGCACCACGTGTTGATACTGTTGAAATAGCCGCCATCGCAAATCGTGTACAGGGATAACAAAATGGCGGCCCGAGTATGTACGGAAACTAACGGAACATACCGAAGGCGCGTATGTCCGTTCTGCCTATTTAGTATTCTGTGCTCTCACCCCCCCCCCCCCCCCCCCTCTCTCTCCTTACCCCCTTCTGTCTGTATCTCACTGTGCCCCATCTCTCTCCCTCTCTTTCACCCTCCCCTCTCTCTCTCCTTACCCCCTTCTGTCTGTATCTCACTGTGCCCCATCTCTCTCCCTCTCTTTCACCCCCCCCCTCTCTCTCTCTCTCCTTACCCCCTTCTGTCTGTATCTCACTGTGCCCCATCTCTCTCCCTCTCTTTCACCCCCCCCCCTCTCTCTCTCTCCTTACCCCCTTTCTGTCTGTATCTCACTGTGCCCCATCTCTCTCCCTCTCACCCCCCCTCTCTCTCTACTTACCCCCTTCTGTCTGTATCTCACTGTGCCCCATCTCTCTCCCTCTCTTTCACCCCCCTCTCTCTCTCTCCTTACCCCCTTCTGTCTGTATCTCACTGTGCCCCATCTCTCTCCCTCTCTTTCACCCTCCCCTCTCTCTCTACTTACCCCCTTCTGTCTGTATCTCACTGTGCCCCATCTCTCTCCCTCTCACCCCCCCCTCTCTCTCTACTTACCCCCTTCTGTCTGTATCTCACTGTGCCCCATCTCTCTCCCTCTCTTTCACCCCCCCCCCCCTTCTCTCTCCTTACCCCCTTCTGTCTGTATCTCACTGTGCCCCATCTCTCTCCCTCTCACTCCCCCCTCTCTCTCCTTACCCCCTTCTGTCTGTATCTCACTGTGCCCCATCTCTCTCCCTCTCTTTCACCCCCCCCCCCCCCCCTCTCTCTCTCTCTCCTTACCCCCTTCTGTCTGTATCTCACTGTGCCCCATCTCTCTCCCTCTCTTTCACCCCCCCCCCTCTCTCTCTCTCCTTACCCCCTTCTGTCCGTATCTCACTGTGCCCCATCTCTCTCCCTCTCACTCCCCCCTCTCTCTCCTTACCCCCTTCTGTCTGTATATCACGGTGCCCCATCTCTCTCCCTCTCTTTCACCCCCCCCCTCTCTCTCCTTACCCCCTTCTGTCTGTATCTCACTGTGCCCTATCTCTCTCCCTCTCACCCTCCCTCTCTCTACTTACCCCCTTCTGTCTGTATCTCACTGTGCCCCATCTCTCTCCCTCTCACCCCCCCCCTCTCTCTCCTTACCCCCTTCTGTCTGTATATCACGGTGCCCCATCTCTCTCCCTCTCTTTCACCCCCCCCCTCTCTCTCCTTACCCCCTTCTGTCTGTATCTCACTGTGCCCTATCTCTCTCCCTCTCACCCTCCCTCTCTCTACTTACCCCCTTCTGTCTGTATCTCACTGTGCCCCATCTCTCTCCCTCTCTTTCACCCTCTCTCTCTCTCTCCTTACCCCCTTCTGTCTCTATCTCACTGTGCCCCATCTCTCTCCCTCTCTTTATACCCCCCTCTCTCTCTCCTTACCCCCTTCTGTCTCTATCTCACTGTGCCCCATCTCTCTCCCTCTCTTTCACCCTCTCTCTCTCTCTCTCTCTCCTTACCCCCTTCTGTGTCCTCCATCTTCAGCTCTCCATCTCTCTCTCCCTCCTCTCTTTCCCCCCTCACCCACCCTCTCTCTCCTCCCCCCCCCCCTCTCTCTCTCTCTCGCGTGTCTTCAATCTGAAGCAGGCTGGTCACCAAATTGTGACTGACTGCCTCAGACAGTGGACACGGTTTTTACGATCTTCTTCAGATTGCAGAGCTAACAGGTTGAAGAGACTTTATTCCGCTTTTCCTTGGTGCGCTTAGAAAAGAAAACGTCCGTCTTCTTTTGCGTTCATTTATTCTTTGGGGAAAATGACTGTGAACGAGGGAAGAGGAGGGTGGGGGTGGGGGTGAGGGAGTAGGGGGTGGGGGGTGGGGTGGGGGGGTGGTGGGGGTGACAAGATTCCTATTGTGTCTTTGTGTTAGTTGTGTTCGCATTTCCATTTATTTATTATCTTTCTTTTTTTTTATATATATACTTTTTTTCACATTAATCGTTCAAAATGAGGCTTTAGTACAATGGCTGTCTTGGGGGTTTTTCTCTTCCTTTTGTCTGACTCGATGTCTGTATGTGTGCGTGTGTGTTTGTCTGCCTGTTTGTCTAGTTACCTGTCTGTGTGTCGGTCTGTGCCTGTCTGTCTGTCTCTCCGTCTCTGTCTCCGTGTCTGTTTGGGTCTGTCATATTCTTTCTGTCCCTTACCAAATCATAAATATACAGCTTACCACGGGCACACACACAACTGAGAGGACATAGACTCATTTTGTGTACACAAGATGGTCATAACTCTGACGATGACTTATCAATAATATCAGCCATAGTCATGCCAGAACACCTCACACCTCAGGGTGTTTAGTTCTACACAGATCCAAGCATTCCTGCACTTGTGTAAATCAATGGAATTGCGGAAGGAAGAACATACCCAGCATGCACTGCCCCGAAAACGGAGAATGGCTGCCTACATGGCGGGGTAAATAAACAAAACGGTCGTACACGTAAAGTGTTACATGTCTGTCTGAGTGTGAATGGGGATGTGTGTGTGTGTGTGTGTGTGTGTGTGTGTGTGTGTGTGTGAGTGTGTGTGTGAAATCTGATTGAATGATACAGGAAACGAATGATGAGCGCTCAAATGTCAGCCGTCAGTCGGCTCTACCCAGGTAGGCAGCCTGTGGTGCCAATGACCCCGTGTTTGTAAAGCGCTTTGAGCTGGGTCTCCGACCGAGGATAAGTATCCATATAAAATCAAATCAAATTAAAATCAAATCATATTTACCTTAGGTTAGGTTTTGAACACAAACATAGTTCTGGAGAATTTTGAAAACTGTTATGTCAAGCCGGAGAGTTGATGATAACTAATATTTTGCTGTTTCTTGTCCGGCAGAACAGACACGCTTAACTATTGCCTGTGACATGACATTTGATTGATAGCTATCTTTTTGTGAATCGCTGACGCTACCAAGACAAATCTGGTCATGAATAATTCAGTCTCCGGTTGTTCCCGAAGGAGAAATGATGGACTATGGAGTTACTACAGAATCATCAGTTGACAAATAAATCAAATTTTCAGAGCTCTTGGGGGTGATGCCGGAAGTCACTGTCACTGGTCTCCAAAGTCGGTTCTGTCGTGGGCGTGCTGCACTGTTGATCTTATCACCAACATTCACTACAATAAAGTGTAAACACACACACACACACACACACACACACACACACACACACACACACACAGACAGACAGAGAGAGACAGACAGGCACACACACACACACACACACACACACAGAGAAAGAGACAGAGAGAGAGAGAGAGACATAGAGAGAGAGAGACAGAGAAAGAAAGAGAGACAGACAGACAGACAGACAGACAGAGAGACAGAGAGTGACAGAAACAGAGAGAGAGGGAGAGAGAGACAGAGACACAGAGAGGGAGACAGAGAGAGCCAGAGAGCCAGAGAGAGACAGAGACAGAGAGAGGCAGAGACAGAGAGAGACATAGAGAAAGAGACAGAGACACAGAGAGAGACACACAGAGAGAGAGAGACAGACGTAGACGTAGACATTTTATTCATATAGGCCATAGCCCCTTAGAAAGGGGTACACATTGAATTGACATTAAGTCGCATATTAATACAAGGAAAAAAATTGAGAGAGAGAGAGAGAGAGAGAGAGAGAGAGAGAGAGAGAGACAGGCACAGCTACAACTATACAGATACAGAATACTTGATTATCTCCACAAGAAGAAATTCACATGTGGTGTGCGCTACACAAACAATGCCCGATCTGGGCACACAAAAGGCATAAAATTTTGTTTTAAAAAAATGCTCAAATGCCAAGTTGATTTGGGACCTCACAATCTGAAACACCCACTGATCACACAGTCTCAGAGTCATTTCAATGTCAGCATAAATGTATACATAAAAGATGCTCAATGATAATTTCATGTAAGCATCACATGCAATTATCAGAGCCACACACCTGCGATAAGCTCAGCAAGAGAACAGACATACTCAAAGAAAACTAAAACATAGATATGCATGAGACACCCAGAGAGAGAGAGAGAGAGAGAGAGAGAGAGAGAAATTAGATGCAGAAGAAACAAAAGATTTCGGGCAGCTTTCGGTGGAGTTTTTTTTGTTTTCATTGGTTTTTTGACTCACTTGTGTAAACAAAGTGAGTCTATGTTTTAACCCGGTGTTCGGTTGTCTGTGTGTGTGTGTCTGTGTGTGTGTGTGTGTGTGTGTGTCCGTGGTAAACTTTAACATTGACATTTTCTCTGCAAATACTTTGTCAGTTGACACCAAATTTGGCATAAAAATAGGAAAAATTCAGTTCTTTCCAGTCATCTTGTTTAAAACAATATTGCACCTCTGGGATGGGCGCACAAAAAATAAATAAATAAAAGAAGCCTAATTATATGCAAACTGCATTTACTGTTATATTTATATTTTTGTATTCTCTAAACTTGGCACTTTGACCTCTTATTCTGACCCAACAACAAGAGGAGTCATTATTATCATTTTTTGTTCAAACAGGAACTTCTTTTGCTTAGCATGGAATTTTTCTTTATTTTGCAAACGTTTTGGTGCAGATAGTAAAAAAGGGAAATTACTCTGTAATTAATGCTAGGGGACTTAATTTATCACAAGTGAGTCTTGAAGGCCTTGCCTCTCTTGTTTTTGTTTGTTTTGCTCCACAGGTCCACGGGCATGGTAGCGCAAGCAGTTTTGCATGGCCCGTCAATGATTCAAGCATGTGTCACGACTGACCAATCAAACTGTTCGCTTCACAGTTCGACCTTGAAATTTCAGAGTGGTGAACTTCGCGACTGGTGGAAAGTCTCAAGGCTTTGGCCTGTGAAAATGACGTCAGGTTTTTAGACCTCCGCTCTAGTTTCAACTCAACATTTAACAAAAAGCAGTCATGGCAGATTGCGGAGATAATTCCTTGGAGCAAAACTATATTTTGTTTCTTCAACGAAATATAACAAAATAAATACCTTCACTCAGTCAAGTCGTTCCTGTGTTGAAGAAAGTTCCTGTTTTTCTCAGTCAGGGACCTTCACCTTCACCTTCACCTATCCCGTAGTCTTGTGGACTGTTGGGGCGCCACAGGTGATCTGGCAACCAGCATCCTCCAATCCTCTCGGTTTTCTGACCTCCTGATTGTATGGCTTAATCTCAAGCCCGTCCATTCTGGGATGTTGTCCTCCCATCTCTTCCTCTGTCTGCCTCTCCATCTCCCCCCTTGCACTGTGCCCTGCAGGAATGTCTTGGCAAGCCCTGATGATCTCATGACATGGCCATACCATTTGAGCTTGCGTCTCTTGACCAAGGTCAACAGGTCTTCGTAGGGCCCAATGACTTGCCTGATTCTGTTTCAAACCATTTCGTTCGTGATATGATCTTTGTAGGAGATGTCCAGGAGTCTTCGAAAGCATCTCACCTCAGTGGACTGTATTCTATTTTCTATTTCAGCTGTTAAGGTCCACGATTCACATGCATACAAGAGTATTGATGTCACCAGGGTACACATCAGTCTGACAGAATTAGGGACAATGAACTACAATTTTGGAAACAATTACAGAAATAGCGTCACCAACAGCAAAAACATGTACGCTTCGGGCTTTCTGTTTCAGTGAGGAGATAGCTGTATAAATTGACGTAATTCGCTCTTGACGTCATTCCAATCAGTTGTCGTCACTGTGAAGAGTTCTTCTCATGTTCCAAAACCGCTTCCAAGAATGACAGAGATAAAATCAGCCTTACCCACCAACAGATAAAACATTTACTGTGCGTTCTGTTGCAACATGGATCCCCATTAAGCCGTCAGCAGATTAATTGACGCTAATTACTCTGATTAAGAGATTCTTCGCGTCTGGAAACTTGGACTAAAACCTAACCTGGTCGCTAAAGAGCACGTGAGGCTCAAGATGGGTGAGTCAGGGCCGCGACGTTTTAACGGTGTTAGCGAACAGGGCTTGTCTCATGTGGAGATCACTTGACCGCTTGGCATTCAGGAAATTGTGGGATTATGTATTCATGAGCAGAAAGCGCTGTTTAGGTGCTCTGTGCTGGCTGAGGGTCGGGGACTGGATCGGTCCTCCCTGAGACGTCACACAGACACACACACACACACACACACACACACACACACACACACACACACACACACACACAGACACACACACACACACACACACACAGACACACACACAGACACACAGACGCACACACATACACACACACACACACAGACACACACACAGACACACACACACACACACACACACACACAGAGACACACACAGAGACACACACACACATACATACACACACACACACACACACACACACACACAGACGCACACACAGACACACACACACACAGACACACACACACACACACACAGACACACACACATACATAGACACACACACACACACACACACACACACAGACACAGACACACAGAGACACACACACACATACATACACACACACACAGACACACACACACACACACACACACACAGACACACACACACACACACACACACAGATACACACACACACACACACACACACACGCACACACACACACACACACACACACACACACACCGTATACTGCCCTTTTCAGGGTGTGTGTCAGACGAGTGCACTTTGTTCGTTAACCTGCAAAATCATACTTGGCCAGCCGGTGAACGGTCCAATTTACAAGACAAATAATCCCTGGGGAGGAGAAAAACAAAACAAAACATGACAACTAAAACAAGGACGAATATCATCTCATGAATAATTGGGCTGTGTTAACTAAGGATGAAAATGAGTGATCCTAGGGGTGGGGGTGGGGGTGGGAGTATGTTCACAGTGCACAGATCGTCGTTTTAACTCCCCCCTCTAACCCCTCCCCCCCTCCCCTTTATCCACCCAAAGCGCTCCACCCTTTCCCTTTGTTTCCATATTAATTGTAATATTCATCGAAAAGAATGCGATCTTGTGACGTTACAACTTCTTCTTTAATAACGGGGATAATGAAACTAAATGGTTAACGATCGTCAATGACTTTTGATGCCATGGTTAAAAGAATAAACTTGAAGAAGGGAGCGGGGGGGGGTGGGGTGTCGGGGGGGTGGGGTATGAAAGGAAATCCCCGTCTTTTGAGTGACTCGTTATGTCTGGCGATATTTTCGTGGAAGACTCCGTAGTCTTTTTGTTTATTGGTCAAGGAATATGCCGGCAGATGTCACATAAATAGCTGCTTCATGCGCGCTCACGGGAATTGATGACTGCATCAATTTTTTTAATGAAAACGCTGAGACTGAGTTATTATTGTATCTGGAATGTTTTTTTTTCCCTTTAATTTTGATTTTGATGATAATAATAATAACAATTATGATAGTATCGATATAGCGCTGAATCTTGTGCAAAGACAAATATAAGCGCCAGTCATTCACACGCATTCATAACTCAGGAGAAACTAAAGACAAGGAAGAGGCAGGAAGGGAGGCTATTTTGGGAAGAGGTGGGTTTTAAGGCCACACTTGAAAGAGCTGAGTGTGGAGACTTGACGAAGCGAAAGAGGAAGTTCATTCCAAATGCCAGGTCCAGAGACAGAGAAAGAACGGCGTCCAACAGTGGAGTGTTTGAACCTGGGTATGCGTAAACAGAGTGGATCCGAAGCCGATCGTAGTGAGCGAGATGGAGTGTAGAGGTGAAGGCAGCCACAAAGACAGGAAGGGGCAGATTTGTGAATACATTTATAACATAGACAAAGAAATATGGATCGCCTCTGTTTGCGTTTGCGTTCACTAACACTTCGCCAAATCACACTGTATTAATGATTCGTCATCGTAATCGTCACCATCAACATCCTCCTCATCATCATAACACACACACACACACACACACACACACACACACACACACACACACACACACACACACACATTCTCAATATTCTGTGTTCTCAATAATAATATAGCAAGAAGTCTTAAAAAAATAAATAAATAAAATAAAATAATGTACAGTCACATAATTATTTCAAGGGAGGCCATTGCCGCCAGTTGTCGTTGGTGCCGACGATCAAATATAGTATTTCGTCGCGTGAAAGGGGATGGTCTCTGTAAGTTTGGAAACTTGTGACCTTTCTACTATTTCGCTTTTCTCCAGAATGATGCGTTTCTTTATTTAGCCAGTTATTTCTGTGTGACGTGACACACGCTGGCGGATATGAAGACAACCTGTGGAAGGGCCTTGAGAATGGCAAAGGTGACATGTTGCTATAGTTAAGTGGGATATATATATATATATATATACATACATATATATATATATATATATATATATATATATATATGTGTGTGTGTGTGTGTGTGTGTGTGTGTGTGTGTGTGTTTCTTCTTCTCGTCATCCGTTCTTTCTCCACTGACCACTCTCTCTTTCCTCCCTACACCTCCTCACATATACACCTCTCCTTACGTTTCTCCCTCTCTCTCTCTCTCTCTGTCTCTGTGTGTGTGTGTGTGTGTGTGTGTGTGTGTGTGTGTGTGTGTGTGTGTGTGAAATGGAAATGCAATTGTGTATTTCTTTATCACAATATTCTTGTATATATATATATATATATATATATATATATATATATATATATATGCATTTTGTTGTTGTTGTTGCTCTTCATCTGCTTGTTTCTTCTCTCTCTCTCTCTCTCTCTCCTATTTTTTCTTCTGTTTTTTTCTTTCTTTTCCCTTCTCTTTAATTTTCTTTTTTAATTATTATTTTCATTGATGGCTTGATGTAAATTGTTGCTTATTCAATTTACCATCATGATCATGAAATAAAATCTTGTCTTGACTTGACTTGACTTGACTTGACTTCCGCCATGGATTCCGCTAGATATACTTTATTGCTGGGACGACTGCAAGGGCCATGTTGAGAAAAAAAGGGTGTGAGCGGAGCGGGGGTGTGGGTGTGGGTGTGGTAGAAATGTGTGCTACGTCTGCCTTTCCCTTTGTTGTCTTTGTTAAGTCTGGGCTTGTTTAATGCGCTTAGGTTTGTCCCTGCACAAGATTCAGCGCTAATATAAATACTATCATTATTCTCATTATTATTTCTTTTCTTTCTCTCTTTTTTCTTTTCTTTTTTTGCTTCTGTCTCTTGTCTTCTTTTTCTTTCTTCGTTCTTTCTCTCACCTTCTTTCTGTATTTGTTTCTTTTCTTTCTTCTTTCTTCTTTTTTTTCTTTCTTTCTTTCATCCGTTTTCTGACCTACTTTGTGGCACTTTTTTTGTTGTTGTCTAATTTGCTTCGTTCTCAGTCTCTCTGGTTTTTTTTGTTTTTGTTTTTTTGTTTGTTTCTTTTTCTTCTTTTCATTTAAACGCTATTCCATGGTTGTTGTTGGGTTGGTGGGTTTTTTTGTGTTTTTTTTTAACCCTTCTACCTCTTTCTTATGAATGACGAAGACATTGGAGCCAGGACTGTTTTTTTTCTGTCCAATAATTTGCACCATTTAGTGGTTTCCTTCCTACGCCGCTCATATGGACCCCCCACCCCCACCCCACCCTCTCCCCGCACGCTGCCATTTTCTTCTCGGTATGTCTTCCACAGTATCTGCGCCGGTATTCCATTGGTATCTATGGATATTAGTTGGCCAGGAGGCCACACATGAGAGAAGACCCTGAACTACTATCGAGTCACATCGGGGATGTTCAGTCGTATCTGTTCTATTTCAACACATTTTCTCAACTGAAGACAGTTATTCGTGGAGTCTGTCCCACCATCACCATCATGATCATCATCAGCATCAGCAGTTGAAAGGAGAGGTTCCTGAGGTCCAGCAAGGTTCTTAATTCTGCTCCGTACATATTCATTGGTCCTGTGCTCGATCCAGGAAATTTGAAGGAGCTTCCTCAGGCATTAATTTTGTTCTCGAAGGCCTGGATCTTCCTTTCAGTTTCGGCCGTCAGTGTCCATGCCTCTTTCTTCTTCTGCGTTCACTCGTATGCACACGAGTGGGCTTTTACGTGTATGACCGTTTTTACCCCGCCATGTAGGCAGCCATACTCCGTTTTCGCCGGTGTGCATGCTGGGTATGTTCTTGTTTCCATAACCCACCGAACGCTGACATGGATTACAGGATCTTTAACGTGCGTATTTGATCTTCTGCTTGCATATACACACGAAGGGGGTTCAGGCACTAAGCAGGTCTGCACATATGTTGACCTGGGAGATCGTAAAAATCTCCACCCTTTACCCACCAGGCGCCGTCACCGTGATTCGAACCCGGGACCCTCAGATTGACAGTCGAGTCCAACGCTTTAACCACTCGGCTATTGCGCCCGTCAGTGTGTCCATGCCTCGCAACCATACAGTACAATGGAGACCACCAGGGCATCGCAACCATGCAAAAGACACGATTACAGAGAGAACATGTCCCTGTCAGAACAAACGACTTTCTCACGTCTGTTGACCACTGGTCAGTTTGTCATTGACCCCGTTGACATCAGCGTGGCGGTGGCGTGGTGGTTAAAGCACCCGGATAGGAAGAGAGTATATGTGGGTTCGAATCCTTAATGCGGATCCAGGTTTTCTTTACTACTACCCCCCCCCCCGCCCCCACCACCACCACCAACGCCCCTCCCCACCACTCCCCTCGATTAGATCCTCAGTGGTGGTCTGGTTGCTAGTTCTTCGGATGACAGGATAAACCGCGGTCCCGTATGCAGCATGCACCTAGCCTGCGTAAAAGACCCCCCACCCCCTCCTCTCCAAAAGAAAACAAACAACAACAACAACCCAAAACAACAGCAACAAACAAACAAACAAAAAACACGGCAAGAAAAAACATTGTCCTTTGCTTTGCAAAACGGTGTAGAAGAAATGCTTTTTGATAGCAAAACAGATACACTTGTAGACAGAAAGAAAGGGGGGGGGGGGGTTGGTGGGGGGAAGGGTGATGTTAAATGTAAGGTCACTGACATGTATCTGTATTCATTATATATCAAATTAAACAGAGACAGACAGACAGACACACACACAGACAGACACACACACACACACACACACACACACACACACACACACACACACACAGAATTTTAATGTAAGGTCACCGACCTGTGTCTGTATTCATTATACATCAAATTAAACACACACACACACACACACACACACACACACACACACACACACACACACACACACAGAGAGAATTTTAATGTAAGGTCACCGACCTGTATACATTTTGGGTGCACGTGTTGCACACACGTCTGAAACTAAAATCAAACAGAAAGAACCAAAAAAAATAAACCACTAAATATTCAGTGAGCTCACTGAGAACAAGTAAACTAAATGAAAAGCACAAGGCTGATACTACATTCTGTTTAGGGCTGAAAGTGCACTTCTCTCAGTCTTAACGCATAAAAAAACAAACATTGCAACATCTCTGGTCACATAGAGAGAGAGAGAGAGAGGGGGGGGGGGGGGGGGGGGGGAGACAGAGAGTGAGAGAGGGAGAGGAGGGGGGCACGAGAAAGCGGAACTCACCTCAGTTGTCTCCCTTTGGGTTTTCCCAACGTAAAGGGCTTAAAGTTAAGCATAAGATTAACCATTCGTATTTTTGTTTGTTTGTTTGGCTTGGCTTTTCACGCCAAATTCAGTAGGTGTGTTTTTTCACCTTCTTTTAAAATCAACTCCTTGCTTTTGTATTCTTTATTTTCTTCTTGTTGTTGTTGTTGTTCTTACACTGCTGCTTCTACAAATCATCCTCTATCTTCTTCTCCCTCTCTCTCTTTCTTTTTCCCTCCATCCCCCCTCTCTATCTCCCTCTCTCTCTCCCTTCTCTGTCTCTTTCTATCCCCTCCCCCTCCTCTCTCTCTTTCTCCCTCCCCTCTCTCTCTCCCCCCCCCTCTCTCTCTCACTCTCTTTCGCCCTCCCTCTCTCTGCCTTTTTCCCCTCCTCCCTCTCTCTCTCTTCTCTCTCTCTCTTTCCCCTCCTCCCTCTCTCTCTCTCTCTCTTCTCTCTCTCTCCTCTCTTTCTCCCTCCCCCTCTCTCTCTTTCTCCTCTCTCTCTCTCACTCTCTTTCTCCCTCCCTCTCTCTGTCTCACTTTCCCTTCCTCCATCTCTCTCTCCCTTCTCTCCCTCTTCTCTCTCTCTCTTCTCTCTCTCTCTCTCTCCTCTCTCTTTCTCTCCTCTCTCCTCTTTCTTTCTCCTCTTTCTGTCTTCTCTCTCTCTTCTCTCTCCCTCTCTCTCCCTCTCTCTCCCCCTGTCTCTCCCTTCCCCGTATCACCATCCTTGATCTCTCTCTTTCTGTCACAAATGTATGTATTCGTGCAAATGCATGCACATTGGGACTATCTAATTTACACGACCGAGGGAGGTGCTAAGTTATTTGGGTTTTAACCAGTCTGGGACGTTTAGCTTACATTGATTTCTTCTCCTCCTCACTACCACGCTATGTCATTCTGATTTATTTAGATATCAAACCCTTTAATATGGAGGGCCTGACCATTCAGAGATAAATCAATTTACGAAATCAGCCAACTAACCCCACCAGAAGGGAGTATTCTGTAATGCATACCGATATTTTTTTTTTCGTCGTTCCATGCACGAGTGGGTGTTTCTCTTTTTTAAAGGTAGCATTTGGTAGGCTAGAATTACAATCAAGTGTATATATTCCTGTCCTCAACTGGAGTTTTGTTCCTTCTGGTTTTTTTATTTTTTTTAATTTTTTTTTAATTCATTGCAAGTTCATTGACATTAATTTGGACCACATTTCGAATGCGGTGTGTCCGTTGATCTCTGTCTCTCTCTCTCACACACACACGCGCACACACACGCATACACGCACACGCGCGTGCGCGCGCACACATGCACATACGCACATACACACATGCACACACAAACATAAATGCACACACACACACACACACACACATACACACACACACACACGCACGCACGCACGCACTCACGCACACACATACACACACACACACACACACTCTCTCTCTCTCTGTCTGTCTCTCTTTCTCTTGCTCGCTCTCTTTGTATGGGGTTGGTATGTTTGTTCGTGTATATATGCGCGAAAATGGAGTGTGGGGGTGTGGGGGTGTGAGGGTGTGGGTGTGTGGGGGTGTGGGTGTGTGGGGGTGTGAGGGTGTGGGTGTGTGGGGGTGTAAGGGTGTGAGGTGTGGGGGTGTGAGGGTGTGAGGGTGTGAGGGTGTGGGGGTGTGAGGTGTGGGGGTGTGAGGGTGTGGGGGTGTGAGGTGTGGGGGTGTGAGGGTGTGGGGGTGTGAGGGTGTGAGGGTGTGGGGGTGTGGGGGTGTGGGTGTGTGGGGGTGTAAGGGTGTGAGGTGTGGGGGTGTGAGGGTGTGGGTGTGTGGGTGTGTGAGGGTGTGGGGGTGTGAGGGTGTGGGGGTGTGGGGGTGTGAGGGTGTGGGTGTGAGGGTGTGGGGGTGTGAGGGTGTGAGGTAAGGGGAAGTGCCAAGACAAGGAGTGTGCAGTTAGTGTTGAGTGTTGAGTCTTCACCATCCATAGCTTCAGTTTCAGTTTCACGTTACCCAAAGGAGACTCAGTGCGTTGGGACATACCCATATACGCTACACCACCCCTTCCAGGCAGATGCCAGACCAGTAGTATAATCCAACGCGCTTCGAGTGCAAGCGAAAAAATGTTTCTGTACCTATCAGATCGAACTTCTTCTGCGTTCACTCGTATGCATACGAGTGCGCTTTTACGTGTATGACCGTTTTTACCCCGCCATGTAGGCAGCCATACTCCGTTTTCGGGGGTGTGCATGCTGGGTATGTTCTTGTTTCCATAACCCACCGAACGCTGACATGGATTACAAGATCTTTAACGTGCGTATTTGATGTTCTGCTGGCATATACACGCGAAGGGGGTTCAGGCACTAAGCAGGTCTGCACATATGTTGACCTGGGAGATCGTAAAAATCTCCACCCTTTACCCACCAGGCGCCGTCACCGTGATTCGAACCCGGGACCCTCAGATTGACAGTCCAACGCTTTAACCACTCGGCTATGGCGCCCGTCATCAGAGTGGAACATCTTCTGCAGAGTTTTGCCAGAGGGCAACACTGTAGTTCCCGTGGGTTCCATTTCCAGGACACCAAGAGCGTGCCTGCACACGGGACCTCGGGTTTATCGTCTCATCCGAAAGACTAGACTCTCAGTTATGATTTTCCAGTCAAACTTGGGGAGAGAGGGCGAGAGCGAGGATTCGAACTCAGACTCTCACAGACACTGTATTGACAGATGAGTGTCTTAACCATTCTGCCACATAACCTTCCTATCCATACAACGTTTTATTTATTTATTTATTTATTTTATTTTATTTTTTCTATTATCAAGAAATGTGATTTGTCTGCACTTTTCATGATAGGAGCTCTTAGCCAAAGCCGTTCATTCAAATCATTCAGTGTCCAATGTACGGAGAAAATTACATGCTGTCAGGATATATCCAGGATTGTTACTGCACGTGTGAAAATTACATGTGGTCATAAGATATCCAGGAAAACTACTGCACGTGTGAAAATTACATGTGGTCATAAGATACCCAGAAACGCTACTGTCTTAGAGGAAAGCGCCAAGCGAGTGATTTTAATTTCCGATTCCAGATTCACCAGAAACTCGTGATATTAACAACAGGCCTAGCTATAACTGGTGTGTGTGTGTGTGTGTGTGTGTGTGTGTGTGTGTGTGTGTGTGTGTGTGTGTGTGTGGATCGGTCTATCTGTCTGTGTGGCTGTGTCTGTGTGTTTTGATATCTGTTCAAATTTCCGATGTACAACTGTTACCTGAAATTATGTTTCTGTTTTCTGCATCGACGGTAATGTGATAAATTTCTACTTAACTCTCTCCATACGAACGGCGAAAGAGACGACGTTAACAGCGTTTCACCCCAATTACCATCATCAAAATATTGCAAGCGGAACGCTCTTATACTGAAGAGGTGAATGTTGACAAAGAATACCACAATTCTGACGACGGAAGCTAAAGGTTGGGTCATTCATACACCCACTGGACATCCGAGGGGATTGTGTCGAGGAGAAGAGAGGACTGGCCGTACTGAGTGAGTTAAGGGTAAGACATTCCTGACCTTCTATTTCTAAACTTGAAATAGGATTTTTCAAAAGCTAAGTACTATGGTTCGAGTGTGAATTTATAACAAAAACACTGTGTTCTGAATCCACAAGAAAAGTTCATTGGAGTCTTAGCATCTTGTTTTCTGCCTCAGGTTTTGAGGCTTTTATGCGTGTGGTTTTTTTCTCTCTCTCTCTTTCTCTCTCTCTCTGTCTTTCTCTCCCTAATCTTCTCTCTCTTTCTCTCTCTCTCCCTAATCCTCTCTCTCTCGCTCTTTGTCTCTCTTGCTCTGTCAGATTCTCCGTCTCTGTCTCTGTCTCTGTCTCTCTCTCTCTCTCTCTCGTGTGTGTGTGTGTGTGTGTGTGTGTGTGTGTGTGTGTGTGTGTGTGTGTGTGTCTGTTGTCTACATCGCCTATCACTACTACTACAACTACTACAACTACTTGTAGTCCTGCTTCGTATCTTTTTCATGTTCCTCCTCCTTCTCCTACTATTCCTTCAACTTCTTCTTCTTCTTCTACTCCTCCTCCTTCTACTATTCCTTCTTCTTTTTAGTTTCTTCTTCTCCTCCTCCTCCTCCTTCTACTATTCCTTCTTCTTTTTAGTTTCTTCTTCTTCTCCTCCTCCTCCTCCTTCTACTATTCCTTCTTCTTTTTCTTTTCTTCTTCTTCTTCTCCTCCGCCTCCTCCTCCTCCTACTACTACTACTACTACTATTCCTTCAAGTTCTTCTTCTTCTTCTCCTCCTCCTTCTCCTACTATTCTTGCAAGTTCTTCTTCTTCTTCTGTTTCTCCTCCTCCTCCTTCTTCTTCTTCTTTTTCTCCTCTGTGTTTTCTGCCCTCGTCCTTTCCGGTTCGGTTTTCCCCATCTCTTCATTCTCTGTTTGCCTTTTCTTTCTTTCTTTCTTTCTTTGATACTTGTTGTTGGTTTTTCTTTCCTACCCCTTCTTCTTCTTCTTTTTTCATCTTCCATTGGATGCAAATCACAATTGCGCTGCAACGAGCTACCCCCCACCCCCACCCCCCCCCCTCCCCAACCTCCCACAAACATTCCAAGTCTGTGCACCCCCAACCCTTGGTGACAAATCCTTGTGGAGGGCCCTCGCTCTGTCTCGCTCATTTCTCTAAGCAGCAAATTAAGAGAGATGGCGGGAAAAAGGCGGCACCATTTTTTTTTTTCAGGGACAGCAGCGCTGGGCAGTCTCTAGTCACAGGCTGACGCGGCGCAGATAAAAGACCCCCCGCCGTTTCCAAGACCCCAACGAGCGAAAACTTGGCGAGGGTTTTGACGGGCCGAAAGCTTGCGACAGCCGAGAGTGGGAGAGAAGAGAGTGTGGGAGAAGGAAGAGCTCTCCAGTGCCCGAAGGTAGAAAAAGTCAGCCAGCAGGCCAGCAGCTTTCCTTTTCTGCTTTCCTGCCCCACGGAGAGAGAGAGAGAGAGAGCGAGAGAGAGAGAGCATCCAGGGAAGTCACTCCTATTCGCTGGCTTCGCTTTTCAACGAACAAGTGAGTGACTTGTGGTTGAGTTTTGTGGGGTTTTTTTTGGAGAGAGAAGAAGAAGAAGGAGATTGTTGTTGTTGTTGTTGTTTGTTGATATCAGCTTTGGACCTGAACTTGTTAAGTTTTGATCTTTTCTTTTCTTTGTGACTGTCTTCTCTCTCTCTCTCTCCTCTCTCTCTCTCCTCTCTCTCTCTCTCTCTCTATCTCTCTCTCTCCTTTTGGTTGGTCGGGGGATGTGGAGTAGGACTTTCTTTTGTAAATGAAATATACTTTTGAAAAATCATATTATGTTATTTTTTTCTCTTTCTTTCTTTCTTACCCATTTCTTTCTTCTTCTTTTTTTTCTTTCTTTTTGTTTTTTCTCTTCTTTTTTTCCTTCATCTTTTCTTCTTTTTTTTTCCTTTTCTATTTTCTTTTCCTTCTTGTTACATACATTAAATTTAGCGACTGAATTTGAAAGCAGAACACTTTCCTTTTCGAATGAAACTGTCTTGAACTGGCTGATTTTCATGACACTCTCACTGAGGAAATAGTCTTTTCAGTTTTTGAGACTTTTGTTGGACATGGTTCACACAAAAAAGGTACGGAATTAATGGCAACCTTTCGTCTTGGCCGCATGCTGCAATGATGCTGAATTTCTGGCAGACTCTCTGGTCCTTGCAGCCAATGTCATGAGCACTACCAGAAGAAGAACTTTCTTGCACATGCACTTTTTTGATGACAAATCACAACTATCATTTCTACACCGCTACATAATAGTATTGGTTTGGCCGAAACATGGATTTTTCAAAGGCATATTTCAAGGTGTCCGTGTTGCACGTGTGTCAGAAACAGACGTCAGTGTGGTCAGTGAGGGGTCAGGAGTGGATCTTATGTAGCCTGTGTGATTTAAATCATCTCTCGATTTTTTTTATAACTTTTTTTTTTTTTCATGCAGTGGTCCTTAACTTTCTATGAAATCTGTATGTTTTGTGGTTGAAGTGCAAACAGCACAATGCATGGTTTCAGTCACAGTGGTGGTGGTGGTGGTGGTGGTTCTGATACTGGTGATGATGGTGATGATGAAGATAACGATAATGGTTGTAAGGATGTGTTTAGAATTGTTCCGCTGTGCTTTTTACTATACCGGTTCTGATGTTGTTGATGTGGTTTTGTTTGTTGGTT
>NC_134908.1:2129744-2134744 GCF_041734735.1 Babylonia areolata
ACTGCCTCTGAAATCTACGTGTGGCAAGTGCAGCATACTACAGTGACTACCACCATCACCAATATTACTTGGACATTTGTCACGATTTTGATTGAACGAAATGAATAGATTTATGCATGCATAAGAAACGGAACGAGAAAAAAAAAGAAAAAAAAGAGCAAAACAAAACAAGATGAAATGAGAAAGCAAGAAAATGACAACAACAACAGCAACAATAACTGATACAATAAATAAGACATAACTGACCCCTTTGTTACTGTCTACAGTAATTTAAAGATCAGAGTTATTTACTGCTGGAAGGGGTGAAGATGTTTATGCAGACTTGATTTGAAAATAGGAAGAGAACTGCCCGTTTGTATGTGCAAAGGAAGGGAGTTCCATAGGGATGCACCCGAAAATTCAAACTAGTTTTGAACAAATCAATTCGGGTTCGTGGCAAAATGTATTTGTTAGAGCCGTATCGGCATGAGGCTCGTGTGAGCAGGTGTTTGAGATATTGTGGTGCCAAGTTATTGGGTGTTTTGTACATGAGTAATGCTTTGTTGAATTCTAGCTGGTTTTGAAGTGGAAGGATATTTAATCTGGCTTGCTTTTCTAACGTTGACAGTGAGTGATCTGGTAGAATTAATCTGGCTGCTCTCTTGTGGAGAGAATTTAGTTTCTTAAGATGAACAGTGAGAGAGAGAGAGAGAGAGAGAGTGGGAGAGAGAGAGAGAGAGAGAGAGAGAGGGCCTAGGGGGAGAGACAGGGAGGGAGGGAGAGAGGGAGGGAGAGAGCGGGAGAGAGAGAGGGGGAGAGAGATAGAGAGTGGGAGAGAGAGAGAGGGAGGGAGAGAGAGAGGGAGGGGGGAGAGAGAGAGAGAGCGGGAGAGAGAGATGGGGGGGGAGAGAGAGAAGCGCCGATAGAGAGAGAAACAGAAAGAAAGAAAGAAAGAGACAGACAGACAGACAGATGAACATCTTTCTGACGTCCAGCCCTCAAAGACCGTGAAACAAAACGCACCAGAGAACAAAAACGAGATAACCAGAGAATCTGCAGAGAGAGAAAAACAACAACAAAAAACAAAACAAAACAGTACAACAGAACAGTCAGCTCAAAGACAATAAGAAACAGTCTCTTATCCCCCCCCCCACCCCACCCCCTCGCCCCCGCCCTCCACAATCCTAACCCCACCCCCAACCCCCCACACAAACACACACTGATCGTAGCAACCGCCCACCCCGTCCGCTCGCTCCTTCCCCAACAAACACACACACAATCGTAAGACCTGATAGAAAATTCACATAAAAAAAATAGATCTTCTACAACTTCTTTATTTTTCCCCCCTAAAGTAAAATAAAACTTTTATTATTTTTCTTTCTTTCTTTCTTTTCTATTTTCTCATGCATTTTTATCTACAGTTCTAGTTCTACTTTACCTCTTGAGACTAGGACATGTCTGCAGTATATCGTTCAAAAAGATAAGCAGATACGAAAAGAAGCCATTTTCGTCGCCTGAAGCGATCGCTATTTCATCGGATTTTTTTTTCCCCCCCTTTTTATAGTTTCAGTGTGTATAACTCGCTTCCCCAAGATTCACTGAGATAGAAAGTCAAGTGTTTTTTCTTGCATTCTCATATCACGTCACATTCATGAATATGATCTTTCTAAAAAATTTTTAAAGGGCAGATATGTTTGGGCGGTCACTGATAGTACGTGAACTTTCTTCACCACGAAAAGTCGCGCCCACACACACAGACACGTACACGCGCATGTACGCACGCACGCACGTACACACGCAGTGGCCATGGCAGGCACATAGACTCACACACACACACACACACACACACACACACACACACAAACACGAACACTAACACACACGCGCGCGCGCACACACACACACACACACAAACACTAACCCTAACACACTAACACACACACGCGCGCGCGCACACACACACACACACACAAGCAAACAAACAAAACACACAATCAAACACACACATACTCGCAGGCACGCACGCACATGAGCGTGCATGCGCACATTAGCGCGCGCACACAATTTCCTCTCTCTGCCTCTTTGTTTCTATCTCTGTCTCTCTGTCTATCTGTCTGTCTGTCTGTCTCTCTCTCTCTCTCTGACTCAATCTGCCTCTTTGTTTCTGTTTCTATCTCTGTCTCTCTCTGTGACTCTGTCTGTCTGTCTCTGTCTCTGTCTGTCTGTCTGCCTCTCTCTTTCTTTGGGCGTTGCCTAAAATCTTTATCCTTGAGTAATCAAGTTTTTGAATCTTGAATCTTGAATCTTTCTCTCTGTCATCTTTCTTTCTGTCTGTCTGTCTGTCTGTCTGTCTGTCTCTTCTTTTTCTTCTCTCTCTCTGTATGTGTTCGTTCCCTGTTCTCTGTCTCTCACCTGTCTTCACTTTTTCCCACTATCTCTTTGTATCTCTGTCCCTCTCTCTGTCCTCTCCCATGATTCTTTCCTGCTCTCTCTCTCTCTCTCCCTCTCCTCTCTAGTCTCCCTCTTCCCTTCTTTCCTTCTCTCTCCAGGTTTTTGTTAGTTTCTCTCTCTCTCTCTCTCTCTCTCTCTCCTTCTGTCTGTCAATCCCCCCCTCCCCTACAGTATCCATATCCCTCCCTCTCCCCCCCTCTCTCTCTCTCTCTCTCCATCTGTCTGTCAATCCCCCCCCCCCTACAGTATCCATATCCCTCCCTCTCCCCACTCTCTCTCTCTCTCTCTCCATCTGTCTGTCAATCCCCCCCCCCTCCCCTACAGTATCCATATCCCTCCCTCTCCCCACTCTCTCTCTCTCTCTCCATCTGTCTGTCAATCCCCCCCCCTCCCCTACAGTATCCATACCCCTCCCTCTCCCCACTCTCTCTCTCTCTCTCCATCTGTCTGTCAATCCCCCCCCCTCCCCTACAGTATCCATACCCCTCCCTCTCCCCACTCTCTCTCTCTCTCTCCATCTGTCTGTCAATCCCCCTCTCCCCCACAGTATCCATATCCCTCCTTCTCCCCACTCTCTCTCTCTCTCTCTCTCCCTCTCCCCACTCTCTCTCTCTCTCTCCATCTGTCTGTCAACCCCCCCCCTCCCCTACAGTATCCATATCCCTCCCTCTCCCCACTCTCTCCCTCTCTCTCTCTCTCTCTCTCTCTCTCTCTCCATCTGTCTGTCAATCCCCCCCCCTCCCCCACAGTATCCATATCCCTCCCTCTCCCCACTCTCTCTCTCTCTCTCTCTCCATCTGTCTGTCAATCCCCCCCTCCCCCACAGTATCCATATCCCTCCCTCTCCCCACTCTCTCTCTCTCTCTCCATCTGTCTGTCAATCCCCCCCTCCCCCACAGTATCCATATCCCTCCCTCTCCCCACTCTCTCTCTCTCTCTCTCTCTCTCTCTCTCTCCATCTGTCTGTCAATCCCCCCCTCCCCTACAGTATCCATATCCCCCCCCCCACTCTCTCTCAATCTGTCTGTCAGCTTTCAGTGACATGGGTCCTCTACCACGCCTGTGCATAAATGCGAGCTTGGTGGTGAAAGGGTTAACCTTGCGCCGTCAGAACTATGACGCTAGATAAGATAATATAAGACAACTTTACTATCTCCATTTAGAGAAATTTGGTCAGGTGCATTATCACAACATGGAGAAGTAAACAACATGGAGACTATCACTGTAAAAAAAACAGTAACAACAGCGAGGAATATAGCGAAGACACAAATGTAAAAAATATCACATACACCGTTTCATACATTCATTCTACACATTGCAGGTAATGTTTCAAATGTTCAAAACAAAAAGAACTAATAGACAATGTGTGTGTGTGTGTGTGTGTGTGTGTGTGTGTGTGTGTGTGTGTGTGAGACAGAGAGCGAGAGTGGAATTGGAGAGTGTGTGGTGTGGTGTGGTGTGGTGTGGAGTGGTGTGGAGTGGAGTGGAGTGGTGTGGTGTGGAGTGGAGTGGAGTGGTGTGGAGTGGTGTGGTGTGGAGTGGTGTGGTGTGGTGTGGAGTGGTGTGGTGTGGAGTGGTGTGGTGTGGTGTGGTGCGGAGTGGTGTGGTGTGGTGTGGTGTGGAGTGGTGTGGAGTGGTGTGGAGTGGAGTGGTGTGGTGTGGAGTGGAGTGGTGTGGAGTGGAGTGGAGTGGAGTGGTGTGGTGTGGTGTGGAGTGGAGTGGAGTGGTGTGGAGTGGAGTGGTGTGGAGTGGTGTGGTGTGGAGTGGTGTGGAGTGGAGTGGAGTGGAGTGGTGTGGTGTGGTGTGGAGTGGAGTGGAGTGGTGTGGAGTGGAGTGGTGTGGAGTGGAGTGGTGTGGAGTGGTGTGGTGTGGTGTGGTGTGGAGTGGAGTGGAGTGGTGTGGTGTGGAGTGGTGTGGAGTGGAGTGGTGTGGAGTGGAGTGGAGTGGTGTGGTGTGGTGTGGAGTGGTGTGGTGTGGTGTGGAGTGGTGTGGTGTGGAGTGGTGTGGAGTGGTGTGGTGTGGTGTGGAGTGGTGTGGTGTGGAGTGGTGTGGTGTGGTGTGGAGTGGAGTGGAGTGGTGTGGAGTGGTGTGGAGTGGAGTGGAGTGGAGTGGAGTGGAGTGGTGTGGTGTGGTGTGGAGTGGAGTGGAGTGGTGTGGAGTGGAGTGGAGTGGTGTGGTGTGGAGTGGTGTGGTGTGGTGTGGTGTGGAGTGGTGTGGAGTGGATTGGAGTGGTGTGGAGGGGTGTGGTGTGGAGGGGTGTGGAGTGGAGTGGTGTGGTGTGGAGGGGTGTGGAGTGGAGTGGTGTGGTGTGGAGTGGTGTGGAGTGGTGTGGTGTGGAGTGGAGTGGAGTGGTGTGGAGTGGAGTGGTGTGGTGTGGTGTGGAGTGGTGTGGTGTGGTGTGGTGTGGAGTGGTGTGGAGTGGATTGGAGTGGTGTGGAGGGGTGTGGTGTGGAGTGGTGTGGAGTGGAGTGGAGTGGTGTGGAGTGGTGTGGAGTGGAGTGGTGTGGAGTGGAGTGGAGTGGTGTGGAGTGGAGTGGAGTGGTGTGGTGTGGTGTGGTGTGGAGTGGTGT